>NC_079464.1:17430579-17733609 GCF_026250575.1 Diorhabda carinulata
TTAGAATATATTTATAATACAAATAATTGAGGCACAGTTTTTCATCTAATCTGCCAAGCTGTTTTATTTAGAGACAATATAAACTGGAACCAAACCCATTTGTCACATGGAATAGTAGCTGAACTGTCGTCAACCTTGTGTTTGAAAAATAATACAATTAAATTTTATATTTTCTAATTATTTTGCCTTTACGTACTTCATAACAATTTGTGCTGGATCAGAAAAATTGGAGGTATCATTGCACAACCGAGGTTTATAGATATTATATTTGTACAACCGTGGTTTATAGATATCATCTTTGTACTGAACATAATTATCATTTCTAATAAGCATAATGCCTTCTGGAAAGGAATTATAAATGTATTGTCAAAGTCGTGACATTCCGATTTCACTAGTGATAATAAAATTAAATTCAAGAGATAAACCTGTTTTGAAAGATGAGCAATATCTTTCAAATCAAATTAATAGAATCAAAAAAATATGGATTTCATAATAATAACTTAAAACCAATTTCACAAACAAACGCAACCAAAAAAATAGCTTCATTTTATACAAAGTAATTATCTGAAAACTAAACTTGTATCAATTTAATAAAACAAAAAACACTCCATGATCGATATTTACGAAATTGAAATAAAACTGAAAGTGTGCTTAGGTATATAATTCTGTATCTAAATACAGACATATTTCCAATAATTGCATTTCGTTTGATTAAGACTTTAATCCTGACTGTTTACAATTTACATTTCTTATAAATTAATTATTATAAATTTCTTTAATTTCTTATTTCTTAGACCTTTTGATATATTAATGATTCTAAATGCTCTTGATTTTAGGATAAAGACTTAAAATAAGTCGAAACGTCGAATTTTCATCAATCTCATAGAAATTATTTGAAAAAGCTAATTTTAAAACAGAAGAGGCCTGAAGTCAAAAATATTTAGAAGCATTTTTTATTATATATATGTATATATATAATTAATTATATATTTTTTATATAATTATATATAAATATATATATACAGTGTGTTTCAAAAAATTGTGATCCCGTCTGTAGGCTGAATAGAAAACTGCTCAGTGAAAATTTTTCGTAACGTCATCTGTATTCAAGATAAAGGGCTTTGAAGGAAAAAAATTTTTGGAAACTGATACATCCAATGGATTTGTTTTTGTCTGACTCTCATAGAGGGCGCTAGTTATACACGGTTCTTACTAAGTAGTATTGAACGTAACTTTCTCAATACTAGATTTATTGAGCAAAATTTCAACTGAGCTTAAACATCATTCAATTTTACAATTTGTACTAATGCCTCTAATAGCTCACTGCTCATACTTATTTAACTTTGAAAAACAAGATCCATAAGACTGGATTTTTGTGAAACTTTACAAGAAACAGAAGCCTTTAGTTTCAATTTATCCATTTTTTATGGGGTATCATTTACGCGACAAAACTTTTCAATTCACATAACGTTTACTTATTAATAACAATGATAATTAATAATTTTATCAATACTTCATACCAGCATCGGTTATGACTTTATAATTTTCAAATCAAAATATTCCGGAAGCGGTACACAATATCGAGTTTTATCAAAAGCACCTTTTTGGTGTAAAATTGAATAATGTTCAATCGAAATTTTTATTAATAAATCTAATATTGAAAAAGTTATGTTCTACTACTTGGTAGAGTCGTGTAACTAGCGTCCTCTATTAGAGTCAAACAAAAATAAATTCATTGGATGTATCAGCTTCCGAATTTTTTTCTCTTTAACGCCCTTTATCTTGAATTATCTTCAACAAACAAACATATTTTTCAGTTTTCTATCTATCCTATATAATATATATATATATATATATATATATACAGTGTGTCCAATTAAGTCGGAACCATATAGGAAACGTTTTTATTCTTAGTTTTTTGAAGAAAAGTTATTCAGAAAAGTTATTCTTCATAAAAAGTTGTGCATGGTTCAAAACTTGGAATGCACCCATCAGATATCAAAATTTGTTAGTCGTATACGAGGTATGTAAAAAATATGCTCAAGAGTAAAGTACCTTCATTTTTCACAATATTGACAATTTTTATCAAAAAAAGTTGTTCATTATTGAAAATTATTGTCAGATATCCAATATTATCCATCTAACATGAAAAAATTATTTTTTTTTTGTGTTTATTAACTTCTCTGTATCAGCATTGCCCTGACAAATTCAGGAGATTAGCAATTTGCGTATAGAACGATTTGTTATCTAAGATGCACTGAAAGCAAACGTCAAATCGCTAGTTAGATTTTATAAAATACAAGAAATGGCGGTTCGGTTAAGTAATGAGGAAAAAATTGTAATAGTGTTGATTGTGGGAGATAACTATCCCTAATAAACCGTCAACGTGCATGGTTCCAACTAGACGGTGCTACATGCCATACCACTGTAGCTGTGAGGGAATATCTTGAATCGACTTTCAATAACAAAGTAATACACAGACATCGGCACGTTTTTTGGCCGGCTATATCTCCAGACTTAACCCCTCTGGATTATTTATTATGGGGCTACTTAAAACATAGGGTTTACCAGCAAAGACCTTTTCAAAATATTAATCATTTGGAAAGGACAATTACAGAGGCATGTCAGGAAATTACTGCAGATATAATGAAGCATAACATATTAAGAGAATTTAATAGACGAGCCACTAAATGTTTAGAAAGAGATGGTGGATATGTTGAGGCTTTGGTCAATTGAAACAAAAAAAAATTGTGTGTTTCAGCTCCGACTCACGACTGGAGTTTACTCCTTAAGTTCGATAGTCTAACCAGTTTATTTAACTTAAAAAAGATTGATACTGTATAAAAGGGTAAATTTGTTAATTAATGAAAATAATATACATATATAAATATATATTTATTCAATTTATTCATTTCATATACATTTATTATAACTAATCGACGAAATATTTTACATTAAACTTTTTACAATAATCAATAATCTCGATAATTCATATTGGGTTGATTATCTAATTTTATGTGTTGTTTTCAAATATATATTTATATGAACTACATCGATAATTATTAAAATATTTAATAAATACAAATTGCACATGCTCATACATATAATACATGAATTATAACGTACCTTGCAACCACGTGTTTGTTAGATGTTCCGGCAATATCATTTACACCTCTTTCTGTCTTAGTTATTTGAAAATACTTTCAGTTCACTTTAGTGGAACACAATGATAAAAATTAAAACTTCACAATAACAATATTAATTATTGATATTTATAATAAAAACAGCAATATAAGTATGTCGACACTGACAAATTAGAAAGTTGCGCATCATAGGGTGCGCACCAAAAACGTAATGAGGTCATTCATCGATAGATTTTACTCCTCACATTTTTCTCATACCGGGCCCCTTATATATGCAAATCGATTCTTAAGGAGTAAACTCCAAAAATAAATTATTTTACTTCCATTTTTTATTATTTTTTGTTCAAATATTGAATTAACTTGTTTATCTTTTCATTTGCAAAATAAAATATTATGATATGTATGCATTAACTATTCAATTGCAATGTACATTGTTGCATAACTTAATAATAAACCGAATCTTGTCTTTCAGTAAAATAGCTAATTACAAGATTTAGTAACTATGCATGTATTGTATTTATACCAAAAAATATCTTTTCATGGCAGAAGGGCAATATTGGATATGTGTCAATAGTTTTAAATAGTGATCAACTTTTTTTTAATAACAATTCTCGATTTTGTAAAAAATAAAAGTACCTTACTCTTGGGTGAAAATCATGTTTTTTGACGAACCTCGTATATGACTGATAAAAGTTGTCATTTGATGTTTGCATTTAACTTTTAGGTTTGAAAAACTTTTTTTCTTGAAACTAAAAATAAAAAAGTTTCCCATATGGTTCCGATTTAATCAGACACGTTGTATTTATATAATTTTTTAGAAGAAAGATGAAAATTGACGTTTCTACTTATTTCAGTCCTTTTCAAAATATATTTACAAATGTTTTCAAAATTCATACCATCATGTGTAATTTTTAGCTTCAAAGGTGGTATCTGTTAAACAGTCAAGTATGTATAAACGTGATTTAAAATTGTTCAAAATTTAGTTTACTTTGTAACAAATCAATTTGTAAACACGCAGAATGTCTATCTTTTAACTCAGAAAAATTATCATCAAATCTACCACTCGGAACAATATTTGAAATTTTGGGACCCAAAAACAATATTACCTTAAAAATTACCTTGAACCGATCTCGATCATAAACTTAATTTAACAAATATTTATAAATAAAACACTTAAGTATACGGTTCATGCGAATTTTGTAATTTTGTAATAAAAAAAAATTAAACAAGAAATATTTGCTTCTTCGTGACAATGTCCGTTGTCGATTACTGAATTTATTATGATGATCTGCAGTCGGTCCACCTGATCTCGAAGTATTATGGTAGATTCGTTTCTTGTATAGTCTAAGTCCACTTTTTCGTGTATAGTTAATGGATGATTTTTGTTCGCAGTCCTCCGTAGATCCAGGTTCCTATCCTTAAAGGGACCGGTTCATGGTGACGTGGATCCTTTGATTTTACATGATGATCTGGGAAATGCTCCATCGCTTTAGTCACGCCAGACTGTTGTTAGGTGGATTGGAGCTTTTTTGCTAGGATGGAGTATCTTATCGCTGCTTTTCGGGAGGCGTTTAGTTGAGTCTTGGTAACAGTTTTTGGCTTTAATATTATCAGCGCTGGCAATATTATTTTTGAAGTAGTTGTTTTCTTTTAGGGGAGTTTCGGACACACTCTAAAGTTAATTTGGCACAATTGCTGAACTGGTGTTGGGACTTTCATATTCTCCTGATCTATGGTTTCGTCGTCACTTGATACATCCTATGTCTGTGAGGCATGTTAATGGTGTATTGTAATACCCATGGCAACTATAGCACCTCTTTGATCCGCTTCTTTTTTTGAGACTCATGTTTTACCTTGGCTCTGAGGATCAATTCGAAGCTATTAATTTTTAGGGCATATTTTTATTGAAGTCGATCATGTAAATAGGAAGCCCCATTTTTCTCCATATCTCGAATGAACCTGGGCGATACTTTTGACCTGGATGCCATGTCGTGAAAGATTTTATTTCGTGCCTCTTATTAGATCATCTGGTACGACTTTCTTAGTGAAGGTCTTCGTTGTATTCTCCTCTGGATGTACTTTTTAAGGTATTTGATGAATTCTACGGTGTCTACAAGCGTTCCTGGTTCACAAATTCCAACAGCTTGGTTGCTGAAACTCATCCATATTGGCAGCTTGCTATTTATTCACGGGAACCAAATGATAAACTTTATTATTGAAACTGGCTTCGCCTCGGTTTTGTATGAGTTTATGTTAAGAAATACAGTTTTTATGCGTTTATAAATACAACCACAGAAACTGTTGTTTATAAAGGTTCACTATAGTTTCGCAAACAGGTCTATTCAACTCGAATATTAACCGTTTATGCATGTTTGCCTTATACCTTTTTCTGTTTCCTTTTATATCTACTCTCAGCGTGGAGAGTTTTTTAGATAATTTTTTATAGTTTTCGTGACTGTTTTGGAGGATGCCTCCAGTGGTCGTGCTATTCTACCGCTTCTAACTTGTTTCAGCCGACTTATTGATATAGTAGATTGAGGAATCAAAATAATTTTTGGTAATTTTTAATTTTATATAATAACTGTCAATTGATTCCGATTCGTTAGTTAATTGGAACAGTTTAGTAATCATTACTAATTTTAAAAATTATCAAGCTGCATGAAAGTCAATAAATTTTCCGGATAAACCACGATGATGATGAGTAATACTCGTGGTTTCCAGTGTTTACTTCGTTACTACCAACCGCTCATCTAAATTTTTATGTGATTCGCAATTTTGTCTAGATCACTAGATATTATAATTTAGATTTTTAGTTAAGATGTATATATACAGCGTGTCCATAATACTTGATGATTACTATTAGTTCCACGAAAAGAATTGGGTAAAAAGTTTCGCTAGCATTACATTAAACTTCAACCAGAGTACTAAGTGCACGTCGTGAGAAATTATGGAAATAATAATTCAATCTAAAAATATTTGCATAGATATTGATTCTGAATATATGTTTGATTATAAATATTGACAAAACAAAATTTTGATAATTTTTCATCAAAATGACATCAGTTCCCTAGGTCCGTGCCACGATAAATATTGAATCACTTATATTTAATAAAGCAAGGCAGCAGCTGTTGAGCTTAATTAAAAACATTTAGTCCGGGCTACCAAGGTTTTAACCTCCGATTTACATGATCCTTCATCGATTTTAATGAAATTTTGACAGCAAGTAGGGAATGCCTCGAAAAGCAAAATCTACCCTATGCCGATGTGTGCATTTTCTCTGGGGGTGAGTTCCACCCCAACAAGGAGGTGAAAATAACCGCGGAAATCGATAGAGGATTAAATTTTAAGCAAAAATTGTTTTGTTTTTTTGAAAAATCAATAGTTTTTGAGTTATGCGCGATTGTAAATTCAATTTTTTCTTGAAAAAAACCATATTTTGAATCGATTTTTCATGAATAACTCAGAAACTTTTGTTTTTATCAGAAAAAGTGGGAGAAGCAAAAATGGAGCTTATAAAAAACAAAGAGATTGGTGCTTTTTAATTAGTTGTAGGCCTAATACAAACCGAGTTATGATTTATTGAAGGTTGAATACATTATTCGAACGACAATTTTTCAAAATTCAACGTCGAACAACGGAAAAACGGTCAATTTTTCGAGAAAATTACATAAAATATTTTTTCAAAAAGCTTTGGAATGAGGGTTAGTAGAACTCTCTAACATGAAAACAGTTATGGCCGAAATAAAATCAATTTATATTTTTTTGTAGAAACAAAAATCAATTTCACCCTCAGCAATAGTACCGAAATGGCAATAGAAAGATAACTAACTCACGGTCGGTTTACTTACATACTAACAATTATTTTTGGGAGTTTGAACGTTTCGAAAAAAATTATATTTAAAGTCGAAAAATTATTTAAGAGATTATCAAAAATTTCTTCTTCTTTCCAAAATTTCGGAAAATAACTTTAAACCCTTTAAACGTTGCCCTTTTAAAAATAGAGGGCTAAAAAAATTTATAAGTACTACGTTTTGAGCAACTTAATATTTTTTTCGAAATAGGGGTTGAAAATTATGAATACAAAATATTCAAATCAATACAGTTAAGGAAAGGTCCATTCAAATGAATAAGTCATCAAATATATATATAAATTTCTTCAATTTCTTATTTCTTAGACCTTTTGATATATTAATACATGTAAATAGTCTTGATTTTAGGTGTCTTGTGTTTCAGAATTAGTTTTTTTTTGATAGTTTTTAAAAGAAAGATAAATTTTGACGTCTCGACTTTTCTTTAAGTCTTTATCTAAATATGATATTGACACTGACAATTTACTTATTTATATTGATCTATATTGGAACCAATAAGAAAAATTAATTTTTCCTTGGTTTCCACATCTCAAATATATTAAATTTATTAGAATTTACAAAATAGAGCTATAAATTTTTCTTAAATTATTTAAATCTTTTTTATTATTTATAGCTTTTTCGTTCTTATGAATGTGAACCATTTCTAAAAATTCTCTTTTTCGTGTATTGGAATTCCGTTTCAAGAATTTTTGTATCTTTATAATTGAATTTATGTTTTTTTGATATTTCATGGTCATCAATACGATAAAAAAAATAGAAATGCATTTATATCGGTTGAACATTGGGGAATTTTTTTGTTGCACACAAACCAAATGAGTCAATTTATCATAATTCATTCAGCACATAGTCATTGAATAATTTATATTTAATTTTATATTACGATCCATTATAAAGAGGGTGCTTTATAAGGGATGAATTATATAAAACAGGGTTGAAAATTATGAATACTGTATTGAAGTATTGAATAACTTTTATTCAACCCTTACAAGTATTTTTCTACTCATTAAATGCTTATATTTATAATTTTACTGAGTTTTTGCAATAAGAGGTAGTTTTCACCCCTAAGAGTAATTTGCACATATCATTATAGGATAGATTTTGAAGATAAAGGTAAGACAAGCTTAATTCCAAATTTTCATGTAAATCGATGAAGGTTCTTGGAAATCGGAGGTAATACCTTTTTTTACCTTGGTAGTCTAGACTAAATCTGAATAAAAAAATTTGATCATCCTTTTTCGACAAACTCACATCTTACGGTTTCTTTTCCACTGTCCATACCACACGGCAGAAGAATTTCGACATATACTAAGAATATGACACGATTAAGTTTCGTCTGAATTATGACTCATTTGAATTCAGTTTTAGCATGTTTATAAAAAAAAAGTTTTTTACATGAGACACTCTGTATATATAAGACTAGTTACTAACGCGTTCAAAATAAGGATAAAATTGGTTTTAAGCAAATATTGAATTAATTTACCATTCTTTGTATGGCACGCAAAGTTATTATTAAGAATGTGAATTATTTTATATTTATATTCAATAAAATATGTCAACAAACTGTGTTGTTTTTTTTTTTTCATAATTTTCTAAATCAGACACAACTGCAACGATAAACGTAGAAGGTACGCTACGAAGAGCCTCTAGAGGAACAACATAATGTTAGATAGTTTTTAACTCGTTTATATATATGTTACAGGCCGTTTATGAAAAATAGACCATATATAAAAGGACTAGTCCGTATAGAAAAGGACTGAGGATATTAGTCTATATGTGTAAAAAGCTTGTCTTTTAATGAACTGTCTAGTCCGTTTATAAATGGTCTAGTCTAAAGGTCTAGTCTATTTATATACGGCCCAGCTGCACCTACGCCATATGTATATTTCTAAGATATTTAAACACATTTTTTTATTTATTTATTATAGAAATGAGTTATACATAAAAATACGTACGTAAAGAATACAAATTAGGACATTTCATTTTTTTATTTGTTTGTACAACTTAAGCTATTATCGCATTTAGAATTACATAGTACATAACCTTTTCGACAAGCACATTTCTTTTATTGACATTTACCCTTACAATTACATTTTTTAAAACCTTGCCCGTGTCCTGTCGATTGAGCTGTAGTCACCGATCTAAGAGGGATTTCTCTGTCTTTGGAAACTTCTTCAATTTTCAAAATGTTAGCAGGGAACGTACTAAATTCTGAAAGGCTATAGAATTTTGAAATCACTTCTTTGTTCCCAAGCGGTAAAACCCATCTTCTGTGGCTTCCAGTACTACAGCTAAAACTGACCTAGCATCTGCTCTGCCTCGATCGACGTCTGGAACGGGAATTCTTACAGTCGATCCGATTTTCGGTTTTGGATGGGTGCTATCTGATATTACTTTCATTCGTTTTGCCTGTAGCTGTAATCCATCGTTAGCAGCTTTTCTTGCCATTGCTATGTTTCTGTTTCTAA
This sequence comes from Diorhabda carinulata, assembly GCF_026250575.1. Classification (NCBI taxonomy): domain Eukaryota; kingdom Metazoa; phylum Arthropoda; class Insecta; order Coleoptera; family Chrysomelidae; genus Diorhabda; species Diorhabda carinulata. Next base: position 17,440,057 of record NC_079464.1, read on the forward strand.
TGCAAAAACTGCAAATATTTTCTGAACATGGGTTTCCAACAATAAAACCTTCTTCATTCACGGGATTGAAACAAGTACTGCATATCGGACATGAAATTTCTTGACCATCATCATGATTTTCCGCTAATACTCTTTCCAGCTGCTCTTCCATGACCTCTTCTGTTTCTATAACAATTGCTATCTCCGATTGATGCGATTGCTTTAAGTCTTCTTCAGTTGTTACATCGTTGTTACGTCGTTGAAATATCACAAATCGGGTTATTTTCAGATAAAATACTTCGTAAACAACAGCAATAAAGCGGTAAACTGTCCACGTGCTTGGAAACACTCCCATCGAGCATACGGCCTGAATCACAATAGTCCGTATATAAACTGTCCATGAAATACCACATTTTTTACATATGGTCTGCCCAATTTAGACCGTATGTATACGACCTAGGCCATATACATACAGTCTGATTTTATATATGGTCTGTAACATATATAACAACGAAATCCTTAAGTCAATTTTTGCTCACTACAAAACGACGAATTTATTTGAAATTCCGCACATCTATTGAGGATCGTTGACGAAACAATAATTTCATACAACTTGTGCTATTTTTAGCAATTTTCCAATATCCAATTTCTGGTAGTACTTTGTACCAACAACCAAGGGAGGTAGTCAGACCTGCGTATTGCTCAATTTCAAACAGAAGATAAATGCAGTATATCTTGAATGGGAGCTTATCAACCACTTATCGTAATAAAGGAAGGTGTCATACCCACAAGTTACTCATTTCTTGGATCTGTCATATTTCTTGCAGTACCGCTGTGTTCTCATAATGTTTTCAACTCGTCTTTAATCAATTTCTTGTTATTAACATCTTTTCAGTACTACAGGTATTTTAATCAATTTTTATCAACTTCATTTTTTTTATTTTTCCCGCTTCATTTAAGTTTAGTTTAAGTTCTTTTTTATTTCTGTATTTATTTTATTATACTATTATATGTAATCTTGTGATTATTGAAATAAGAACTGTAAGTATCTCATAATCTTTATGGCTTTTCAATAAGAATCACAATTATCTAGTTGTGAATTAACTGGAAGTTCTAAAAATACTTATTAAAATAATGAAAAAATAAAATAATGCGGTTCTCGTTTTATATTGATTACTACAACTTTATAGCGAGTAAACGTTTAAGTATAATTATTAACAACCGAATATCTATAGTTATTGTTAATTATTATATCTGTTATTGTAATATTTTCTTTGATTCAGTTATTTTTTTTTTGGATTAGAAAGTTACCAAAACGAATTGTTAACTATATTTATTGTTTTGAAAAAACTATGTTCTTTCAAGTGGGGCGGCATGTTTTGACATAATAATTTCCCATTTAAAATTATTTAAATTTAAAAACATTGCACAAATGTAACCCAGACAAAGACACAATATCTTGCTTGTAAATTAACTCACCCCCGATGCGAACCATTGAGATCTATTAGTCATTTAGTTGAAGGATACAAAAGCGTTCTTTATTTTTGCCCTCCGTTAACGTATCCTCTGGGATTACAAAATTTTTATCTTATATCAATGTGACTGTGTAGAATCATGAATTCAGCTACTTAAATTCAAGGTTTATTCATTAAGATTTATGGTAAACGATCCTAATAGGGACCCACATCTATGTGTTTCTTGTACACTTGAGTTCCATTAAGGTATGAAATTACGCACTTTATTTTTTATCGACGACCATACTTGTAGATAATTACAACATTTTATATAATACGATTTTTCAGTATTTAAGAGCGATCTGTGAACAATTGATGTCTTAATACTTTGGCGTTCGTTCGAGTATAGTCATCGGATTATTGAAACCACGATTAACTACTTATTTCATTATTTAATAAATAGTTTATTTCAAAGTAATTTTGATTTGATTTAATACAATGAATATGGTCAACCATCATTGGTTAGCCTGAAGATATATTACACTCATTGCCGTATATCATATTCATCTCCAAGGTGGCTATTGCTATTCTCTCTGAACTATTCTCTTCTTATTGTTTTTTGCTTTGTTGGCTCTACAATCGTTTCTTCTTTATAATCCATAGACAGGTCTACTCCATATTTTTATCTTTGCATCACCGGCTTTTTCTTATTTGTTTCATTTTTGCTATTTATCATAAAACCATTTCTTCGGCGCGTTATTCCGAAGTAGTACACGCAACCTAACCTAACCTAACAATAGATGGTAGCCAACTAGCCGGAGAACATACTTTCAATCACAATAACTACGTTTGTGTTTACTAACATCTTAATAGCGCGCTCATTACCGAGTGAGTATCGATGCTCCGACTCCGTACAACCAGCGTTGTACAGAGTCGACTTCGTACAATCATCTCTGTCCGAAGTCCGCCAATCTCGGCTTCCTACAAAATGGCTTGTACAGATCGGACTTCGTACAAATTCATTGTACGAAGCTCGACTCCGTACAAAATCGGGCTTGGGACGTAACATATACATTTAAATAGGATTCATTTCTAAGCTAAAATGTTGTTAAACATATTTTCAATCCTATTTTTGTTGTTTGTAAGTGCTAGCTTTCTAATTGTTGAGATTATTACTTGTTATTGCCTGTTGTATCTATTGGTAATCTACTTGGTATTTTGAATACTCAATTATGTTTGCCTAATGCCGTATAATTTAATTTTAACCCTCAGGTTTCCTACTTTTATTGCTTCATTTTTTATCTCTATACCGTGTAACATGCCATTCGGCTTATTATATTTTTCTTCAAACATTTTCAATATTCCTTTGTTCACGTTTTGTGGCACAGAAGTCATTTCTGATTTATTTATTCTAATATTGAGGCCGGTTCAGATGCTGCCAGTGATTTAGTAGACTAATTTAGTCGAGTGTGTTTACAGTCAAGTTAATTAATAGAGTTTGCTCAATCAAGTCAAGTCGAAGCAATCGTTTACACGGGCCAGTATTTAGTTGAAATCGATTAGCAGAAAATCGAATATCGGTAGTGGGTTTTCAAAAATTTGTAGGGATTATTTTAAAATGAACCGAAAATGGCAAGCTACAAACCAAGATCATCTTTGATCAATATTAAAACATCTTACTAACGAAACTAGCTGTATATATTTGGAAATAATACAAAAGCCTAAAACGTATATGGGTAAGAAAACGGATTAGTAAAAGAAATGAGCTCAGAGCTTCCAGTTGCCTATTAAAAGAACTGGTTTTAGAAGATTCAAGAGAATATTTTCATGCCCTCGGGATGTCCGAGGAGTCATTTAATGTTTTGTTGTGATGATACTATCATGAGAGATGCTATTCCAGCCTCCACAAAGTTGCAGGCAGTATTATATTTTCTATCTACTGGCAGCAGTTTGCGAAGCCTACAGCATTTCTAGAGAATCTTAAAAGCAAGTTTATCAGAAATTATTCCAGAAATATTTGATGTAATTTATGAGAAATTGAAGGAATATGTTTAGGTATGTAGTTTTTATTTAAAATATTCAACATGAATTTTTATTCATGATACATTTCATAACCTGTAAATGTAGTACATACTGTTTGACTTAAAATATCGCCGCCACTTGCTGATTATTCTCTTGAGGTTTTTGTTTCGAGCTCTGTTGAACTGTAGTCATTTTAATAATGCACATTAGCAAACCTACCTGGTAACGGAAGTAGGTTCGAATCTAGTGTTACATTACTTGAATTGATAGAACAAGCCGATGTTGATCTTATTATTGGTGCTGTAGGAAAATATTGTTGGTTTTGTAGATGCTGCCGCCGCAATTTGGATAAATATGTTTGTACAGTGGACCCCCGGTAATCCGGCCTCCGCCTTATCCGGCACCTCTTCTGATCTGACATGGTCTATTACATGTACTATGTATTGAATATTTTTTTGACAATCTTCGCTAATGCATGATTGAAAAAGTTATAACTTATACGCACCACCACTATTGTGCTCGACGCGTAGGGTATTGTTTTGATTCTGAGTGCTTAGTTTGAATTTGACTACATATGAAGATAGCGGTGCGGTCTAGCGTGTGTTTATTGTTTACTATTTATTCATTGTGTATTACGTATTCGTACCTAGTAATGTCGTAACAAGCTCAGAAGCGAAAGCACAAAACACTAACAATTAAAGACAATTGTGATATTTTAGACCGCCTAAATCGTAACGAATCTTTTAAAAGTTTAGCAAGTGAATAAGGCGTAGGCCGATCTACAATTTATGAAATTAAAAAAAAAACGAGAGATTAATCAATTTGTGTCAACTACTGACTGTGGGCCAGGCAAGAGACAGACACTCAAGAACGCTAAACATCCAGAAGTGGAAGAACATGTGGTTTCTTCAGGCCCATGTTGACTATGAAAGGTAAATATTTTTATAAGGAAATAATAAAAAAAGATGATTTTGTGGCTAGCAAGGGATAGCTAGAACGTTTCAAAAGTTGCCATGGCATATATGACAGGAGAGAAACTCTCTAATGATGCTACCTGCATAGAGCCATTTAAAATCCGTAGCAGGACGAAAAGTAAGTGAAGAACCATACTACCGTGTGCTAACGCTGCGGGTACACACATGCTAAAGATGGTGGTCGTTGGAAAATCGAATAAACCACGTGCATTCAAAAACATTGATTTGCCTGTACACTATTATGGACAAAAAAGTGCGTGGATAACAAAAGATCTTTTCAAAAAGTGGTTTGATGAATGATTCGTACCAGAAGTTAGAAAATGGTTGAAAGATCATAATTTACCTTAAAAAGCGTTGTTGCTTCTTGATAACGCTCCTGGTCATCCATTTGAAGAAGAACTGACAACTGAGGATGACATCACTGCGATTTTTCTTCCGCCAAACTGCACTGCACTGATTCAACCCATGGATCAGCATATCATTCAGTTTGTAAAGCAAGATTATAAGAAAAACCTACTTCTGAAAGCCTTATCAAAAGAACTGGCTGTAGAAAAAACGTTAAAAGAATTTGATATGAAAGATTTAGTTTATGCTCTTTGTCAATCGTGGAATACATTACCGTCATCAACTATTACATCGTCTTTAAAAAAGTTATAACCAGATATAGTCGCCACCAACTATCCACAAATCAGTGTACCTTCAGAAGTACTACTAGAGTAAATTGCTGTTGAAACACAGATAAGTCCGGAAGATTTGGAAACCTGGTGCCGTGGAATGGATAAAGAGGAAAATATTTTTTATGAAATGTCTGACGAAGAGATTATAAAACAGATTTCTAGTTATACAACAATAAATCAGGAAGATGACGACGACGAAGTAATTGCAACTACAATTCCGGAAGTGGCAGCACAAGATGCAATAAACGCCTTTGAGCTGGGTTTGCAATGGGCTAAAGAGAATGGTCGATCTTCTACTTTTGAGAAAACTGAGGGATAAAACAAGCAAAAAAAATTGATGAATATTTTCATGCTTCATAAATTGATTGTTCATAAGTTTTTATTATATTACAGTTATTACATATTTTTAGCATTAATGACGTTAATTTTATAACAAAACGCAAGCTCTCTAATGTGTTGTTTAATTTACTAAATTTGACATACATAATGAAGTATGATTTGTACTTCAGAGTACATATACATATATGTATGTACAACATATACTTTTTAGTAAAAATTTTCGGGGGTCCACTGTATATGCTACTGAGCTTCCAACGCCAAATGTATGGGCATTTTTTAAAGCTGCAATCCAATATTCCGTCCAAATACGTCAAACTCATTTTCTTCCAATCATTTACTTATAGATTTGATAATTTCCTTCAATTCTGTTTTGCACCTGTTGTAGGTGTAGCCTGTTCCTCATTCACGGTATTTACCTCATTTTCATCGGCAGGAACAGAGAACAGGAACTGAGAGATTATCGTCTTAGATATAAATATATATCTATAAAGGGTGTCTTACGGATACAACAACAGACGTTTTAGGAGTACAATGGACAGCCGGTAATGCGATAAACGTTTTTTTGCAGGGCAGAAGCGGACTATCGAATTTGTCGAATTAAAGAGTACTGTATAAGACCCCCTATAGTCCGTAATTTTTTGAAAAACAATACCTTGTAATCCGACAAATTACAAATCAAAATACACATGTACATAATAAGTAGGACCAGGGACTTCGTATGTGAAAAAAAAAATAAAAACTAATACATTAACGTCATTAATACAAAAATAATGTTTGTGCTCCTACATTCAACTTTGATAGGCATATCGGATTACATGGGGGCCCGATTACCAGGGATAATAGTTCTACTATGATTTATTATAAGGAGTTTTCCAATAAGAGGTGTTATTTTGATATTCAAAGAAAAATGTCATGTTTTGAGATAAATGATCGGATGTTTATTTCATTATAAAGAGGAAGGTATGCCGTTAATAATGGAACACAATATCAGCCAAATGGCCGCCACGACTGCGCTTACAGGACCATATCCTTTTCATGAAATTTTCCGTAACCAAATTGCAAAGCGGCTGCCCTATGTCCTCGATAGCCTCACGAATTCCATCTTTGAGGTCTTGAATCGATGCTGGATTGTTGGCGTAAACCTTATCTTTCACGTGGCCCCAAAGGAAAAAGTCGCAAGGTGTTAAATCACAAGATCTCGGTGGCAATTGTGATCACCTCTTCGAGAGATAACACGGTCTGGAAATTTTTCCCGTAAAAGATCGATGGTTTCGTTGCTTGTGTGGCACGTAGCGCCGTCTTGTTGAAAGTAAACGTTGTCCAAATCAATACCATCCAATTCCGGCCATAAAAAATCATTAATCATTGCGATAGAGCAATCCATTCACCGTAACTGTTGCTCCAGTCTCATTTTCAAAAAAGTAAAGTCCAATGACACCTCGAGACCATAAACCGCACCAAACAGTCACGCGTTGAGGATGGAGAGGATTTTCAACAATAACTCTTGGGTTTTCCTAGCCCCAGATTCGACAATTTTATTTATTGACGTAACCACCAAAGTGGAATGGGCCTCACCAGTTAAGATGATTTTTCGATGAAATTTCGGATCCTTTTCATGCATTTCAAGGACCTAATCATTAAAGACACGACGTTGTTGATAATCGGCCGGCTTAAGTTCTTGTGTTAACTGAACTTTATAGGCCTTAAGACCCAAGTCTTTATGCAAAATACGGTATAATGACGTTTGTGGAATGGCTAATTCCAAAGAACGACGAGGAATGGACAAACCTGGGTTTTCTTCAACACTTTGGGCTACAGCAGCAATATTCTCAGTTGTTCTTGAGCGACGTGCACGGGTTTTATTCTTCACATCACTGACTTGTCCCAACAGCTCAAAATTTTCCACCAATTTCTGTATTGCGGTCCGAGAAGGTGCTTTACGGCGACCCAAAAATGTTTTAGTTTTACGAACCGTCTCTGCCAAACTTTCACCATTTTTATAGTGAATTTTAATAATTTCAATGCGTTGTTGAAGCGTGTATCGTTCCATTTTCATTAATGGCGTAGTTTCTACTTGTCAAATGTCAAAAAATGACAGCTTCAAAAGTGACCTTTACCGAAATAGCGGGCTGTTCAAAACCTCTTATTGGAAAACCTTTATAATAAGGGATTTCGCAATGGGTGAAATTGGTGGTATGCAATTGATGGCAAGCATATAGTTTTAAATGCATCGGTTGATGATGGAAACTTGTACTACAATTACAAAGGAACCATTAGTATTGAATTCATGGCCATTGTAGATCATAATTACTGCTTCAAAACAACGATGTTGGCTTAAATGGAAGAATATCTGATGGTGAAGTGGCTATTATTTGCTGCGCTATTCGGTTGTCTCTTGAAGTGGGAACTGCTACTCGACCCGAAAAATAGAATAGACTGTAATCAATGTAATCAAACTTGGCCCGCACTAAATTACTCGACCACTCGACTAAACTACTGGCTTCGTCTGAACCGGCCTTTAGAGTTTTTGAAGAAATTGATTTGTTACCGACCTCCCACTGCATTCGAAGTATTCATTAGGTTTGTTCCAACCTGCTAATCTAGACTGTTCTTGGAACAGTTATTGGAATTGCTTTAATGACATTATTGTACATTCGACGAAGAGCGGTTCTTGTAACGATCTTTTTTTTAAAATGGCTGAATCAAAAAGAAAGTAACAACTGGTACTTATCTCTTGGAAGTACCTTTGGGATATCAAGTAATAGCACTTAAAATCATAATTAGTCAGAAATTATATAGTAGCTTTAACTAACCGATATTGCTGTTAAACCTAGATAACAGCATCGAACACAAACACCATCGAACCTAAATTTTCATTTAGAAAAAATCGAACTCGACTAAGAAACAAATTTTTAGTAAACTAACCGTAGTTAACATGAGAAGTTTCGAAAACTACCGGCATATGAACTGTACTAATTTAGATAGTTATTACTGCTACTGAGTTGCTATCTCCACCAAGTCCCAGTGCAAAGACCTCATTAGGATTTTACTTTTATATAAAAGTATTTTCCCTTATATCTTTTAGACAGTCAGTCAATTACAGTTAGTTACAGACAATTATAATAAATTCTAGTTAGTTTTAAGTATATAATTGTATAGAATAATGTATTTGAAAAATAAATTTTAGTTAGTAAATCGTCGTGATATTGACAATTTGCATAATTATATTAATTAAAAGGTCGCCTACAAAAGGAATATCAAAATAAAAACATTTTGTTGTAGATGATCTAAAACAAAAGAATAAATTAGGTAATCACAGGTACACGGGTACAGGTAGTTTCTAAAGAAAACTTCTTGTATATATAACAGTTTTTATTGCCAAAAAAGTCAAAAATTATACACGTTATATACGAATAAAACGAATGATCTGTATATGATAACAAGTTACGAAGTAATTCCAATATTAGTATAAAAAGTTTCGTCGAACAAATCTGCAGCTCCCTCACTTTCTAATAGACTAAAATTGTAATCGGGATGTAGTGGTACAGGATTTAAAGTTATGAATGATGATTCATCTAAAAACAAAAGTGTCCGATTATGGAAAACTATTTGAAATAATTTATACAAGTTTATATAATGTGTAATGTGTAATGTGTAATGTATAATGTGTAATGTTATACATTTATACATATTTCTTACGAGTATATTGTACTTGACCATAATTTTAGTCCCAGATGATGAATACATAAGTATTCGAAAGCTCGTATATATATATATATATATATATATTTAATTTATTTGTGTTTGGAGCTTTGTTCGGTAATACAAGCTGCTTATTTTGGAGACAAGATGTAGGAGACATCAAAATGTCTACTGTGAAAACAATATTCGCTTTTTCTTTTTCTTTATCCTTTTCCTTTTCTGCTCTCACTACTTTTTGGTATGATACTCTATGTAATCTAGTTCAGGTAATTTTCCAACTTTATATAGAGCACACCTCTCACATTGATCTTTTTTAGGGATGAATAATCCTATAGTTTTTGTTATCAAATGCCTCATTGAAGATAGTGAGAGAAAGAGGCTTTACGTTTTGTTGTTCACACAAATTTTTTGCGTAAACGTCATAAAAACCTTTTTTTGAAGTCCATTCTGGTAAAAGGAATTTTTTTTAGTTGTTGCTCGGCGGTAATGTGACTCCATGACGGGTAATGAGTCCAAAAAATTTAGTAACTCTTGACGCTCTTTTGCAAAAGGCTTTGAAGTAGTTGTTTGTTCTTGATTTTTGTCTTTGCATCAGCTAAAAACATTGCTCTCCCATTTTAAGACCGTCCATCTCCCAATGCTAAGAGTAAGAAGAAACATTGTTCTATAAACTCTTAGTCGTTGATCTATCGCCGAAGACACAATACAAAATATGGCGTCAATCATGGAGTCAGCCGCGCAGTTTGAATTATATGGATTTGGCTGTTTTACGCATCTCACTTTTTTAGCTATTTAATAATTAAAGTGAGTATAGCTAGTTTCAAACGTCCATGTGCTTTGTTTTTGTCTTGCGGATACTATAAAAATGTCATTTTGCTCCAAAAGTGGAGTTTGCAGATTTACACTCTCAGCCGACATGAGCGACGTAGAATTTTTAGGTTAGATAAGGTTAAGTTGTTGTGAATGAATTTGAGATTGATTGGTTTCAATAAAGGTGGTCCTATCTCTAGGATAGATGGAAAACTGAAAAATATTTGGGCTTTGCTCAGTAAAAGACAAGGACATTGTAGAATTTTTTCTTATGTCTGACCTTCATAAAGGGCGCTAGTAACACGGTTCGTACCAAGTAGGATTGACATAACTATTTCAATATTAGATTTATCAAGCAAAATGTCCTCTATTGTCACTAATACTTAAGTCTATCTATTTTTCTAAATAATCCATTAATCTTCTAAATGGTTGGGAGTCAGCTATGAAGTCATCAAAGTGACTTTCACTTCTGCTTTTAAATTCTAGGTGAATTTACCTCTGTAGCATAATTTTTTTCATTAATATGCGAATAAACGGTGAAATGCAAGGAATTAAAATCGCATGACCGAGGAGGATAATGAATCAGAGTTTCTACAACCGGACCAATCCATCGATTCGGAAAATGGTTACTCAACCAATTACGACCCTTCTATCAACATGCGGTGGAGCTCCATCGTACATAAAAGCAGAGATATTCGCTAGTTTAGTGTTAAATCTTCTAATATCTCAAATAAGTTATTGCTTAAAAAATCCAGGTACACATTACGATTTAAATTTCCAGGTAGAATGTGATAACCTATTAATTTGTGACATAAAGTTGCTGCCCATTAACTTTAAATGAGTGTTGGTAATGTGATATCCTTTTGACATGTGGATTCTCATCATACCAGTAGTGTGCATTATGGGAGTTAAACACACCTTGTCGCGTAAAAGAAGCCTCGTCCGTAAAAAGAATACATTTTAAAAAATTTGTATTCAGGGTTTCCCTTTCTTGTAATGTTCAAAAAAAAACCATTCGAACCGGTAGATCGTCTGGCAGAAGCTCTTGAATTTGTCGATAATGATAAGGATGTAGCTGTTGCTCTTAAGTATCCTCCAAGTACTTGAAGAAGACGTATTTGTTTGTCTTACCACATTTGATTTTGATCAACTAAATTTAAAATCATATTTTCTTTATTAATGGTTCTTGTTTTTCTTGGCCTACTAGAATTTTTTTTTAGTCTTACATTCCCAGATTCTCGTCAACGTCGTTCAATGGCTCTAAATGTATTTTTACTTGGTAAGTAACAGCTGCAGTAGAGTTTCCTAAACACTCGTCAGTGTATTAAACATTTGAGTACATTGTGATTAACAAGATTTAATTTAACAAGTAACAAGTTTCCAGAAATTATTGTCTCAACGTCATAACTACCAATGAGTGACAGAGTAAATGCTAATGCCGTGTAAAATTAAATAATTATGGGTTCTCAGCTATATATATGAAATAAACAACAGTTTGAGTCCCAGAACCGCGATACATGATCATCAAATTGTTGTTTGTTTCATACTAAGGCTTCCAATAGCTCATTGCCCATACTTACTAACTTTGAAAAATCAAGATTCTTGATTAGATTAGAATGGATTTTTGTAAAACATTACAAGAAATGAGAATCCCAATTTTTTTGAATGTATCCGTTTTATCGATGGTGGCTCATTTACGCGACAAAAATTTTTAATTCACATAATGTTTACTAATTAATAACTTTATCAATACTTTAGACCAGCATCGGTTGTTTTAAAAACTTACACTCAGGATTTTCTTCCAACCAGTTATTATACAAGTTAAAACGATTGCTTCTATGTTTTTTGAATAGTATTTGTGCAGTCAAAATATCTGGATCATCATCTTCATTGTTAGTGTACTTTGGGTCTGGTTCTATTGTTACCTAAAAGTTACATAACCAACATTAATTGAAATTAAATTTAATTAAATGATTAATTTCATTAAAACAGAAGCTTGAGTTACATGAAGAAAAGTCTAGAATATACCAAAAATTAATACGCAAAAAGATCATATTTTGTAAACATGTGTCACATATATTTTAATATAAAATAGTATTGTTTTTAATGAATATTAGTTAATTCAATCGTGAAATTAATTAAGTTCATTCGCTTATAAAATTGTAAATTGGGTTTTTTGTAATAATAAAATTTTTAAAAATAAAATTTCGAATGTTAAATATAGATACTTTGGAAGTTATGTAAGGCCCGCATGCTTCATAGATGACAAAACCCATAGGAAATATATAAACGTGATATGCACCATAAGCCCCTTAACTTTTGAGTCGATTTTATTAAAATTTCTATCATATATCAATATTGACGTCATTTTAATTTTATATATTTTTTATTTTATTAATTGTTAAGTTCAAAAACTAATTTTTAAGCCATAACTTTGTTATTTCAATGAAAACATACATGGATCACTCCTCATAAATAGCTCCAATGAATTACTTTCTGTCAATAATAATTGAATATTTCATAATTTTTCACTTTTTAATAAAAAACTTTAGGACTGAAACCAAGTTTTTTTTTTTCATTTACTACACAATTTTTTAAAAAATCGATCTAATAAGATCAAACTTCTTGAAAATTCCATTGTATTAATTGGATTTTCTTTTGTCCAATATCTGCAGTTATTCCGTTTCAATACCCAATATTAGTAAAGCTGCTAACTCCTTTTGGCAACACAGACACAGAATAAAGATAATAATATTCCTTTATTCCTAGTAATATAATGTATATAATGTGGGATTAAAATATACGAAAGCTGAAACTTCTAGTTCAATGTTTTAATTAATAATAAATAGTCGTTTATCTCCATAATGCATTTTCGAACTTTTCCTTCAGTTTTAAAACACTGGTCCCGTCTTGGATGATTTAATCATGTTATATTTCGAAAATCTACCTGAAAATTGATAATACGAAGGCCGTTTTGTTCCAACCTATAGGTTATGGATAAAAGACAAGTTTATATAAAACAATAATTTCATTAGATTACGGTTACTTTTCGACATAATCACCGGAGAGATTGAGACATTTGCTATATCTGTGTACAAGCTTTTAAATACCCTCTTCACAGAAAGTTGCCGCCAATGAATTCAAGAATAGTACAAAACAGACCTTGAAACTTCTGGAATTACCGTAGACAAAGCAGTGATGGTGAATCTGGGGTTTTCTTTAAACATTCTGTCAACTCATTGAACCAGGTCATCTGAAACGAAAGATTTGCGACCTTGGCCCCCTTCATCATGCACATCATTACGACATCTTTAAACTTTCGGCACCATTCACGTACAACACCAACACTCATGAAGTTTTACCCACAAACACATTCTCCGATGGATTTCTGCAGAATTATGGCCTTTGGTCTGTAGAAAAAGAATTCACAGTTTAAGTCAGAGTGATTAGTTATTATCTAGACGTATTACAAAGAATTAAGAAGCAATTAAGATCATGAATTTTCTGATACAAGAATTGACATATATGATTTTTGTACTGGGTGCCACTGATAAAAACTGTTTACTCGCACAAAGTACTTATCAACAGCAATTTCCAGATAGAAGACATCCACGAAAAGGGGCAACGAGATGACCGTAATGTCAAAACTTACGGGAAATCCTCATATCTCGACACGGGAAATATCAAAACAAACTGACGTAGTCGTACTGTCGTCCAAAAAATTCTATCTTAGAACAAAATGCATCCTTACCATATACAGCGAATACAGGAACTATTGGATGATGATTTTGAAAAGCGGTTAACCTTCTGGTAGTGAGCTCAAGAAAACAATTCAGCGAATCAGATTTTTTCAATTTTTCCGATGAAGCAAAATTTCATAAAAATGGGTTTGTAGATTGACACAATGTCCATTATTATGCAACAGATCAACCGCATTGTATACGGACTATCAGTCAACAAAGTGGTCATTAAATGTATGGGATGGAATACTTGGGAATCATGTCATACTCTCATATTTTTTAGACGGAACTGTTAATGGGCAAATTATATAAATTTCTTACAAAACGAATTATCTCAACTACTTCAGCAATTATCATAGGCGGCGAATGTGGTACCTACATGACGGTGCACGTGTTTACCATATGTAACTGATAAATACACATTTAAATAATGAATTTCCTGGACGATGGATACGTCAAAGAACAAGTTTACAAAACACCCGCAACTACTAAGGAAGACATAAAAAAAAAAGCAAAAAGGAGGTTTTCTGAACTGCCGATGTAAATATGTTCCATAGTGATGGTGGAGCATATAATTATATATCATATATATAATTATAATAATTAATTATCAGGAAAAAAAATTTAGAAAATGATAAACAGATACTACAATCAAGTTAAAAGCAAAACAGAAACGAAACATCAAAACAAAAATTTGTCCTTATCATATATACAAGGACTTTCCCAACAACTATCAAACTATCTAAATAAATATGGTATTAGTATAAGTCATAAAAGACATAAAACATTATCCAAATATTTCACTAAATTAAAATCTGAAATACCAAAAAACAAAAAAAGTAATATTATATATTAAGTGCCTTGTACTAATTGTGATACTGTCTACATAGAGCAGACATCTCAGTATTTAGAACATAAACTAAAAGGTTATCAATACCATAAAAAAATAAAACTGCGTTAATGAACCATCATATATCAAAAAACATAAATTCAATTATAAAGATTCAAACATTTTTGGAATGAAATCCAAGACACGGAAGAGAGAATTTTTATAAATGCTTCACTTTCATAAAAACGAAAAAGCTATAAATGATGCAATTATTGCATATTACCATCCCCACAAATTCACTTATTGGGTGTTGAGGTGGAGAGCAATATATATCCTGGCATAATCACATGGCTGAGGCTAAGGCAGGCTCACAAAAGCTTGGAGTTCTCTTTAAGACCAAAAAACCATATACTCGAAACAGCTTCTAATTCTCTCTTAATTCAATACAGAAGAGAGCAATTGGACTTATAGTTTACCAGAAACTTGAACAGCTTAGAGCATAAAAGAACGGTCACTGACCTGACTCTGTTTTACCAATACTACCACAGCAGATGGTCCTTCCAGCTGTCCAATATAATCCCACCTAGAGTAGTATTTGCAAGATCTAATCAACAGATATAACACATCCAGAACGTCAATTTATTGGGATTCCTTTCTTTGGAGAAGTCTGTGGAATCAGCTATGTTTTTCCCAAACACTACATCTTAGGGTTTACCCTTTTCTACTTGCTTTTTACATAAAAAAAGGTGAACTGCAGAGGTGAGAGTTACATAAATGCCAGCAAGACAAAAATTGGCACTATAAATTTAAAGAAATTTAAATATTTCTTATACCTGTGGAGAATATTATAAAACCTTTTTCAAATAAAAGCCTATAAGAACAAAATTCAAACCTTGACATTATTGCTAGTCATTAAATCAGCAGAAATGTTAGCTAGTGGAACATTTGAAGGATGAAACTAGTTAGCAAAGCATTGCTGTTTTTTTTAATTATTGTAATTATACCTGCAATACAACAATAAATAATTTTGTTACCCTTTTCCTTTTCTTGCAATTTCCTTCTTCATCTCTTGCATTATTACTTAAAATACTACTACTTATTGGGATCGTTTTTGAATTAAATTGTAACTGGAAAGAATCTTCGTTATGCTAAAAATTGTTATATTAGCAAAAATTATTTACAGGTAGATCTGACTTACTTCGAATCTTACAGTACTACTATTCACAGGTGTATTTATTAGAACCACAGTATCATTATTACTGAATTGCGTGGAAAAATCTGCATCGGTCACATATAAATATCTTCTTGTTTCTATATTTTCAGTGATATTGCGAATACTTTGTTCTATCCACAGCCGATGCAGATCTAATTCTTGTTCATATTCATTTAGTTTTGTTATCCTCTTTTTCAATTCTGATATTTTTTTAGTAAATTCGTGGGTGTTTGTTCCCGGTAGACATTTACAAGTGAAAGGTCTGAATACAAAATTTTTTTCATTATATATAAAATTTGAAAGAATACCTGAGGTAGATAGAAGCACTTACTTCCATTGAATACTATTTTTACTTTTCTTCTCTATAAGTCCTATACCTTCTAGCACATTAGTAATATCATAAATTCTCCTTTTTTGTCTTACAGCTAACAAATCAGCAGCCTAAAAAAAAATTATTTTTCTACGATTTTTCACATATAGTTACTTACAATTTTGAGATCTAAAACACCTCCTGTAGATCGTTTTAGTAGACCTACAAATTTTGTTGTTAATAACCCCAGGGATTTTTCAAATCTGCTATGTGAATGTTCAGTCATTTTTCACTTTAACCAATTCAAATACTTCGCCATAATAAAATTTTTGGATTGGCGTTTCTTCTTAATATTGTCAAATGCCAACAACAGAACAAACTTTACTATTTTGGTATTTACAGTGGCTGCCGTGTTCAAGTCTATCACAAAATATACAATTTTTGCATATGCCTTTAATGCCATAAAAGATCAATTGAATACATATAATGAAAAAGTTATTGAATCCGAAAATTCTATTATGCTTATTCATTAGAAACTATAGGGTTTGTCTGATCAACCATGATCTGAATGTTCAGTAAGTAATCCGGTATACACATAGTAATTATAGACTACTCGTTTGATGAAATCCATGTTCCAGTTTGAGAAAGAGATACAAAGAAAGTTATGGATGTGGTTCGTCTTAAGTTAGGTATAGTTATCTCTGTCATTTGAGGTTGAGAGTGGGAATACATAAGATAGAGCACAGAACATACCCTTCTTAGGGTATGTTCTGTGTAGAGCTGCCAACTTTTTTTACAAGAAATAAAGTATATTCAAGCCTATAAAGAATACAGTGAAACCTCTCTCTCTCTCTCTCGAAACTCAAGGGACAAGTAATCTATTGAGTTACAGAGGTTAACATATTTAATGAATTTTATACTTGTCGATTAAATAATTTTACACAATTTAATTGAAAAAATCAGTTATTTTTCTTTGAAATTTTGATTTAAGATATTGAAGATCTATGATATTATCGATGTTATATGGAAATGAAAAAATATTATCACCAATTTCTTCTGATCTCTCTAAATACATTTTCAATGTATCAAGGGCATGTCACTCATCGAAAGTCACAGGTTGTTGAATATTGAAGTGCGCAGTAACTACAGACCATTGCTGCTTGATGTTCGAATTACAATCAGTTTCAGACTCTAATTCTGAAGAGGTGACATCTGCAAAACCTGCTTGTAGCTGCATGTAGAAGTGTAATAGTTGACTTTTGTTTTTCTTCGATGTCATAAATAATTTTTTACAGCCTCCTTTCGGTAAAAGCACTTGAAATGATTCCTTGATCAAGGCTTTGCTTGATTTGCCAATCAGAAAAGGCTTTAATTTTTCAGTACCACTTGCATTGGTAATTAGCAATACCGATGTCAACTCATGTGTACGCATATTTATATGCCTTTAAATATTCGCATTTCGAGTTGCTTGTGATCGTCGTTTTGAGTTATAGAGGCTATTAGGGCTAAAAATTGAAAAATAAATGACGGTCGATCAGACTTCGAGCTACAGAGGTTGTGATTTTTCATTAATTTTTTTTGAGTTAAAGAGGATTTCGCACGGGACAAACATTTTTTTCGAATTGAAGAGGTTCCACTGTATTAAACAGTATTTTATTTATTTATTGTTTTAAATACATATTTTTTAGAGTTTCTCGCACAACTTACCAATTTACAATCTTTTTTAAAAACTTCATACGCATCACCACAAATATAACTGAAATTAAAATAAATGAGGAGCTCATTTTTTATTAAATTAATAGATGCTCTATATCTATCCTCCCGCCACTTAGCATTAATTACTGAGGTAGTAGAAACTGAAAGTAAATATAAGAAAATTTTAGTTATGTTTTTAAATTCTTCTGAAGTGTTTACTAATAAATGGCTCCACTCTTTACTTTTGGCCACTACTCATTCGAAAAAAGTCTTTGTCTTATGATATTTTTTCATAAATTACTTTGCAATTTGTTAATTCTGAATATAATCTATGTAGAAGTGGGGCTCCACTCCAAAGTTACTCCAAAAATTTTTTCGCGCATGTAGGGTTGTTTTTTACTGCTCTGAAAGTACTTTAATGGTGGCGGAGACATATATTTTCCGTCGCAACTCATTATCTTATGCATATTGAATGTCAATAATTATTATTCAATCATATCGGAATACGCGGTTATCTAGAGCAATAGCACATGAAGTTAGGTTAGGTTCGGTTAGATTAGGTTGGGTTAGGTCAATCGTTGAAAGCTTATCGTGAAAAATGTATGTATTTCTTCCATGTAATATTATCACATTGATCGCTTGCATGCGTTGGCTACAGCGACTCGTGATTTTCATATTAATATAATTGTTAATTATTTTATAATTGTTTATAATTCATAATAAGAAATAAAATAACTTTTTATTGTTGTTTAAAGAAATCATGAAACAGTAAACTAAAATTATGTTGAAAATGAGAAATATTTTTTTCGATCACCCCTTAAAAAATATTTACCCTACCTCAATATAACTTATTATATATCCTGAAAGGATCTGAAATGCGACAAAAGCTTTTTGGGGTAAGTTTGGGGTGGAGCCCCTCTTCTAAATATTTACCATTTAGATTAACTATAATTTTCTCAAAATAATTAAATCTGAAGACTTAGATGACAATCCGCTAATTAAAGAAAGCAAGTAAGTCTGATTGAAATCGAACCGTTTCTCTAGATACAAATTAGCCTTATCAATAAAAAGTATGAAGCTATTAATAGTTCCATTAAAAATTTCTTGGAAAACCTCTGGAATAGTATTTAATACTTTTTTGTTTCTTGGCCAAATACTTAAAATTTTTTGTCTGAATTAGCTCAGTCTTTAAGCCAGTCTTAATGTTATAAACATCTAAAATAAGTATCCCAATTTTTTCATTGTTTTATTGAAAACATTTAATATACCACTAACATAAAGGAGGTAACTATAAACTACATTATTTTTCCAACAATAAATTTTGTATAATTGGACAGTCAACATCCAAACTAACAAAGTAGCTAGAAATTGGTTACCACCTAAATAAAATTGTATCAATTGCTGGTAGAAGAAACAATCAACGAGTTCCTGCGTGTCCTTTTATTTCATGAAACTCTCCCTCAGCAAGCGCAACAAATCTTTTTAATTCTTCTCTTCTGCATATAGTTTTCTGCATGTTTTACTGAATTGTGGACAATATGGGCATGACAATTTCTTCTTAATAAGTCTGACACAACCTCTAATATATTTGGGTATAATGAATGATTATGTCCAAAATTTGTATTTGTATTGTCACCACTAAAATAAGATAATTGACCGAAAGGAAATTGATAAGACTCTAAGGAGTTTTCAATGGCTAAAAATATTCTTTTAGCTGATTTATCTGGATTTTTATAAAAATCAATTAATTTTTGTTGTATTCCATATTTAGAATTAAAATATTGAACTACCAGAAGAAAAAAATTTCATATTTTTTTTATTCAAGGCATAAGTTTGTAGACAGTAAAATACTTTGTCTTCAAGTAACTGGTCAATAACAGACTGCAAGGAGTGTGGGCCAAAAACTTTGGTTACTAATGTCTCCATGTTTCTCCTTACCAATTGTATGTTAGTGGCTGTTTTGGAATCAACATAGATTTTTTGTATTTCTCCCATATAATTACAATATATCCAGTAGAGTGAGGATAAAAAGTAATTTGAATGACTAAAAAGGTATGAGTATGGAAGCAATTATTGGCGAACGATTTGATGATAAGTCTAGGGAAGATTCTATCTGTAGTTGGTTCGTATTAATTCCTTTTACAATCATTAGTTTCTATAGCTGCGAATAGTTCTATACGTTTGGTGTTTGCTATTCTGGGTATGTTTGGCGTTTCAATTTCCACCAGCTATGTATTTTCCTCCTAATGTTTTGAGAAATTTCTCGTAATCTGGTCTTTTATTATTATACTTGGGTGAACAGAAGGTAGCTGATATTACTATGCTACCCGCATGAGTCTGAAGGAAAATTGTCGTGGTTTGTAAGTTTTCTCTTTTATCCTATGCTCGAGTGTGTGATGTTTAAGTTTTTGTATAACAATAATAGCGCTATCTTCGTGAACATAGATATTATATTTTTTTCATACTGTACTGTAAAGTCGACTTTACAGTACTAATTTGAGTGTGGAAAATGGCACTATCGAGTACGAGTATATAATCTTAGACTGGAACGATACTAAACTGGACCAGTGCATGCCAGTTCATGAGTGTATAGAATTAGTTCGATCGGATATAGAGCAGAGAGCAATGGAGCATTTGTTGATTGTTGTATTTGAGGTTATTTGTGTGATTTAGGCTTTTTTTAGTATTAGCAATAATGGAAATCGTTTTAATACTTTTTAATATTTTACATTCGTCCGATATCAAAGATGCAGTGCTACCGTTTCCAGAAATGTTATTTGAGGATAATAATGGTAAGAAAAAATATATAAATGTAGAATAGTCTATAAAATAGATGCATTAAAATAGAAATATATATTAAATCTAATCTATTAATTGATTTTTCGTATTTTTGCTATCTCTTCAGTGTTTTCCATTGTTACCTTGTCTTCTTATTCTATGAATATATGATAATTCAAAAATAAAAAGAGCAATTGTTTTATCACTTTATCACAAAAACCACCTACATCGGCTGTTCCGTAGAATTCCATAGAAGTCTTACTTTTTTGCACTATATTGATTACACTTATTGCACTGCACTGGCTGAACTGACTCTACACACAGTGCAAGCAGTACAGTGATCTGGGTGGACTAGTTCTCTGCACTACTAAGAACAGCGACACTAGCGCTGGTTCTACTACAAAGAACGCTTTAGTGTAGACTAGCTGAACTAGTTCTGCGAGTGCAGCTACTGAGAGCAAACCTATGGAAATTCTATTTCTATGGTTTTTCTGTATTTGTAGGTTATAGTATTTTTTAGGTCACTTTTTTTTATTTTTTATCAGAAAAACATGATTCTGTGATTAATTATTATGTAAATATGTCT
The DNA here is from genome assembly GCF_026250575.1 of Diorhabda carinulata. Taxonomy (NCBI): domain Eukaryota; kingdom Metazoa; phylum Arthropoda; class Insecta; order Coleoptera; family Chrysomelidae; genus Diorhabda; species Diorhabda carinulata. The sequence goes on from NC_079464.1 coordinate 17,461,165, forward strand.
GAAAAAGAGCTTCAAGAGGAAGAAAGAGAAGCGTTATCTTCTATATATGATGGTGATGATTTATTTAAAGAAATTGATAAAAGTACATATCAATATAAAGTAAATGGCTAGTAATGAATCAAATATATTCAATATTATATTATAAAAATATTGTTTTTAGTATGGAGAAAACAATACTAATAAATCATTTGTATTAGAAATAAAATGGGGCGAGCTCTATCCAAATGAATTACCTGTAATTAATATGGACACATTCTACAATAAACATATGTGAGCATTTTGGTAGATTTCTGATTTAACTGTCGCTATTTTCAATTTTATGCACTTTGCTGATTTTCTAGTTTGATATTGTTACTAAATTTGCAGAGTAACCCATGTAAAGCAGAAAGTTGTAGAAACATTAAGTAATGAAGCTGAACAGTATTTAGGCATGTCAATGACCTATTCTTTATTTGAATTTTTGAGAGAAAAATTTGAAGAATTAATTAATGAACAACCAGATGAACCCGAAAAAATGGGTATTGAGAAATTGTGTATTTCTGAAACAGAACAACAGGTACTAACTTGATATTAGAATTCAAACACCAGAAATCTGAATTATTTAATTAATTTCCTGCATACAATTTTCTTATTGAGTTGAATATTGAATGTGATTTATAGTAATCTATGTTTATGGGGCAACTTTTCTTATTTCATTACATGTATGCATTTAAATTTTATATTATGGTATGATATTGAACTCTTTGTTTGTGCTCAGAAAGTTGTATAATCTGCATGCATTTCAGCTTTTAAATTATTTAAAGTGTATGGTAAATATCTAGAGAGACTAAAATTATAGTTCAAAATGACCTCTGTAATACTTTTGTTTTTTTTGTGGAAAAATTTTAGTAAAGGGTGGAGAAAATGAATATCGGCAAATGCAGATATTAATATTGCATAAAAAAATAATTTCCGATTTTGAAACTCATGCACCTGCTGAAGAAAGCAAACCGGCAATGACATATGGCCAGTGATAATCATAGCTCTTTTCTTTGTTTTTTTGGTGAACACGCTACAGGAAATGATCCTGTCTGAGTTTGATGCGGAAAGTTAAGTGTTATTTTGGTGAAGAATTACTGGAAAAAAATTACAGTATGCACTTTAAAAGAAAGCACGATAATAGCGATTCTACTGATGTAAGAAGTACCGGACAAACATCTATTGCTGCTTTTATTTTTGATTTAAGTTTTTTTACTACAAGCCTGTAGATATTTTTTGTTATTTTCGGTTAAGTGCACAGATACTTTGTAATTTTATACAAGTCCGCTAATTCCTCCAAAAATCACTTGTATGAGAGCTACTATGAGCCACACCTCTTACCCAGTTTGCCCAAAAAAAACTTATGCTACAATATTAATTATACATAATTAGCTATAGATGTTTTTTGGTTTGTTAAACTATATAATTGAATATTACTTTTACCATTTCTTGCAATATGAAGTTGTATTCAAGTTTTTTTTTCGTTTACATTTGAGATTATGATTGAGGGAGCATATATATTTTCTTCTTTTGACTGCAAGCTCAAATGGCATATTGAATCTAACATAAAAGTTCTCACTATTTTTTTTAATTGGACATATGACTATGGGAAGTAATTATTTTTTCCTTAATAAACGCTCAAAATCTGGTTTAAAAGCTAGTTTTAAACTGTAAGAGGTGTAAACAAGAATTTCCATCTCTATACTTTGGCTTTGCGTACTATATATCTTTCCAATTTTCTCATCAGTCATAAAATATTAATTCTGTAACTGCATAAACTTTTGCTATAGCAGGGAACATTCAAGAAAGAAAGGAAAGAGCAACTAACAAAAGCACAGAAGAGAAGACAATGGAATAGAATGGATGCAAAAGGTGAAAAGCCCAGGGGATGGAATTGGGTTGATATTGTAAAGCATTTGTCTCAAACTGGTTCCAAAGATGAACAACCTATTTCATAAAAATGTTATTTTTCTGTTTGTTAACAATAAAATATATCCAATACCTATGATTATCTTCCTTTAACATACATTTTGATTATCAACTGTAACGGGAAAATCGAAAAACATTATTTTTTTTAATAGATATATCCCTTATTCAAAAAAATATTAGGAATAGAAAAAGTCCACCTAATGTAAGTAATTTTTAATATTGTAATACTTTTTACACAATGTACATATTTGTACTGTATATATTGTGGGATTGTGGCGAAATTAAACAGCAAAATGTACTACTTTTAATATATTTCCAAGCTTTCAAATACCTATGTATTCATTATCGGTAACTGAAATTATGGTGAAAGTACAATTTAAAAATATCAAATATTAAAGAATAAAAATTACTTACGGTATTTTAAATTTTGTTGTTTCTTTTAAAAAACATTCCTCGAATTCAAAAATCAATATTCAAATTGACGCTTAATAGAAATATTAAGCTTATTGATTCTAGTTACTATAGGAATTTTTATTAATTTTCTTGGTTAGATTCTGAATGACATTGAATTTTCATAGGATGGGTCGTGATGAATGGAGCTATTATTTATTGGTTCGACAGATAAAAATTTGACGTTTCGTCAACAGAATAGACGATTTAGAAACATTCTATATCAAAATAAAAGATTTCTACTATTCACCTCTGAAATAATTTCGAAATTCAGTATGTCGAAAATGTACTTCGCCGTTCTTCAAAGGGGAAAACAACTACTTTCCTGGCTAATGCCTCGACGAATATTGAATTACAACTCCTCTGAAGAACGTGATATCAATCGACCCTTTTGTCGATATTAATATCCCCAATGGTTCACAATTGCAAGGTGAGGTTGTAACTACTAACTAGTTTAGACGTTATTACGTCAGAGCTTTTTAACAACCCTTGTTCGGGCTTGAGATCCGAACTGAAGACAACGTCAAAAAGGTAGCAAATTGGTCAAGTAGAAATCTGGCGTAGTCGCCGATAATATAGATTCCGATGGTAAATGAGGAGTATGTATCAAAATTAAACATTTCTACATAAATAAATAAAATTTTGCTGATCTCGTCTCCATTCTTATCAATGTTTTTCTACCCACCCTTCTTTTGATAATGGCTTCAAATTGGGAGCCGAAACGTCGAGATTTTCCAAAATTCCCCACCTTGAATATTTAACAATATATAAGTTTGAAAATTTAATTGATTAAATTATTATAAATTTAGCTTTAAGTTTTTATGTCTTGTTTATCATTAATTGATGATTTATTTTGTTTTATAAAGATCATTTTTTTTATTGTTAACTTTTGATAATTTTTAACTTGAATTAATATTTTGTGTTGCTTAACGCCAGTTCTCTATTCCTATTTTTTCTAGATCTCTACATGCTTTTATTCATTCGGCCCTATTTTCCTTTTCACCCCTTCTCCCCTTAATAATGATCTTTTCACCCAACTATCTTCGTCCATTCTTGTTCTATGCCCCATCCATAGGAGTCTGCTTGCTCTTACCAAATATCCTATCTCAGCTTCACCATACAGTGCTTTGATCTCTGCGTTCGTTCTTCTCCTGTACTACTCCCTCCGAAAATCCTTCTTAGTACCTTTCTCTCCCATATGTTTATTTTGTTGTTTTCTGTTTTGTTCATGGTGCAGCACTCGCTGCCATACAGAACCGTTGGTTGTATAACTGTCTAGTAAATGCATAACTTGGCGACTCTTGAAATATTTGTGATCTTAATAGGACTCCAAACGTTTTCTTCCCTCTCGCTAGTCTTTTGTCGATTTCCCTGGTTTTATCTCCTTCGTTTGTCACTGTCACTCCCAGGTATTCGACTCTATACTCTCTGTTTTGGTCTGTCGTCACTTTTAATTGGTTAATCAAATCCCTTCCCATCTTCATATATTCGGTCTTTCGTTTATTATGTGTAGTCCATCTTCTTATGCTTTCTTTTCAAAGAGTAGAAACATTTTCTCTAGTTCCATTTTAGTTGTACAGTTGAGTCAGACTAATCCGAACGAATTGAGACCGAACACTGTTCGGATTAGCGCCGAAATAATTAAAATAATAAATAATAATGCAATTTAATGTGTCCGTAGTGTTATACTATGAACGATTAACACACAAAAACCAGTTTCAATAAGCTATTTACTAATATTAGAGTAATATTACATGCAGCAGTCACGTGACAATACTATGCACTCTCCTCCACTTATAACTCAAGAACCAACATAACCTAAATCTAGTCAGTAGTCTGATTTACTTTTGCTTGCACTGCGGTCAGTCACCTATGCTGTGAAATCGTGTTGTGTAAGTCTGAAGATAGAGTAGTGAGTGTTTTTTGTTTGATGTGTTCTTTTTGAATGATTAGTGTTTTTAAGTGTGGAAGGTAATTGAAATGGCTTCTAAACATAACACATTAACACTTAAGGACAAACTGGAAACATTAAAACGTTTGGATAGCGGTGAATGTGTCCCAAAACTAGCAAAACAATTGAACGTTGGCAAAGCCACAATATGTGTGCAAAGCTTCAACAATATGACAAAGTTGACGAACCATTGTTTTTGTGATTTTCTCAAAAAAGGGGAACTTCTTTAAATGGGCCTATTGTTCAGGAAAAAGCTATGCAGTTGAACATGCTATTAAATGGCGAAAATTCATTTACTGCCTGCACCGGTTGGTTTGACCGTTGGAAAAAGCGTCATGGTATACTCCAGTTAACTAAAATTGGAAAACAGCTATCTTCTGATCATGCTGCGGCGCAGAAGTACCTTGGTACATTTGAAAATTTAATAGCTAAAGGAAACAAGTCGCCGCAACAAATTTATAATGCCGACGAAACCGGTGTGAATTTTAGAGCCCTGTTAACAAAAATCTTGGCTTCAAAAGCTGAAACTCGTGCTCCTGGTTTCAAGATGAGTAAGGACCGATTACAAAAGGGTTTGTTCTAATGCGGCCACAACACACTTCCCGTCTATTATAGACACTAGAAAAGAGGATGGATGGATGGAAAATTATTTAAAGGATGGTTTCATGATCAATCCCTGCCTTCTGTTAAACAGTTTAGTAAGGAAAATGGTCTACCCCTACGTGCTATCCTTTTGATCGACAATGCTCCGTTCCACCCAGACATTGAAGAACTTACTTGCAACATGATTAAGGCAGCCTTTTTACCACCAAATGTGACAGCTTTACTACAGCCAATGGACCAGGGAGTTTTGCAGGCGCTGAAGTACCAAAAACAGTTTTTGAAATCTTTAATTGAAGACGCTACCATACCTTTGGTACAAAAGATTAAAGAAACAAACATAAAGGATGTAGTCTATTGGGCAGCTTGGGAAAATGTTACAGTTTGAGCAATAAGAAAATCTTGGAACAAAGTATAGACATCTTTGGTATTTGAAGAAGAGTCAACATAAGATGATACCGTTAACTTGATTCCACTGTTACAGAACTTTCCTGGTTGTGAGGATGCAGTCGACACAGACGTGAATGAATAGATGGCGACAGGCGCCCATAGCGCATACTTTGACTGATAATGACATCATCGCAGCTGTGACGCTTGAGCAGGTTCAGTGCGACGAGGAGTAGGGGAGCGGTGATGAGCCAGGGTGGGCGGGGGTAGAGGAGAAAATCTCGCACAATGACGCAGCAGTTGCACTTGATCTTGCCCTTCGCTACAGTCTACTGCCACACCCGCGGAGAAAATTGCGGAACTGCGCGGCTAAAAATAGGCTTCCAAAGCTGCAACAAATGACGATGAGGGAATTTATGTCCAAAAAGTAACTTAAGTTTATTCTTTTACTCAGTAAGGTGTACCTACAATATTTTAACTGCATATTATGTATGTACTTCTTTTGTTTATTATTTACGCTGTGTCAATTTAGTCTGCATTTATTAAACAAACTATGTACATATTTTAATTTCTTTTCAACATAATTCACGTTCCTGACAGCTTTGTCTACTTTTAATTTGTAAAGTATTATTTCTATTAAAAGGTTAAAGAGCACTGTTCAATCTCCTTGTTTTAAACCTCTCTTTGTTTCAATTTTTCCATAGGCTTCCTTCAACAACTACTTTATTATCAGTGTTATTTTTACCAAATAGTATTGCTAGCGCCTGGAACAAATATATTCTACTTATTGGATAAAACCTTTGCTTGAAATCCACAAAGAAGAGCTCAGGTTTAATCGTGGGTCATAGCTATTGTTCTGGAAAATGAAAATTTTATCACTAGTTGACTTCCCCTGGTACTCACTCACTTGTTTAGCCAAGTATTTGCCTAATCTATTTCTCAATATTCTAGCTAGGAGTTTGTATATGACATCCAACAAAAGGATATCCCTATAATTCACTCAGTTTGTAGCTTCCCCCTTCTTATGTACTAAGTAAATGATTTCCTTATCCCATTAGTTTGGCATCTGTTCCCATATGTATCGAATCAAATTATATTCCTTAAGGGTTCACCACCATACTTTATAACCTCTATTGGAATCCCATTATTACCAGTACTTTTACCATTCTTCATATTATTTATTACTTCCTCCACTTCTGCTTTCAATAGTGTGTCCACTACCAAGACGGATTCATTCTCTATCTCCTCTTCTTTGTTCCCTCCTGGGAAGTCATTCTTGTTGATCAATTGAAAATCCAGTATTCAATTTGTAATAAGATATTTTAATGTCAATCCTTCTGCGATCCATACAAAATAGAGAAGATAAAAAGACAAATTATATCATTTTAGAAACAAAATAAACCAAAATCAGGACAGGTTTTTAGTTTTATCAGACCTGTCTACAAATTTTGAATGAAATGCAAATTGACAGAATTTATATTTTTTAATGTAGAATAAAAAAATATGGTAGTTATGAACACGTTTTAATAGGGGCAGGAACTCCAGTGGATTAATTGTTAAATTAATTTGAGACATTAAAAGAAGTTGAAGGTTTCCCAAGTAAATAAGATGAAGCATTTGAAGAAGTTTGGGAAGGTCTTATTCTTCTAGTCTAAAAAAAATTATTAGTAGAGAGTAAAAGATAATTTTGATGGAAGTTACTTTTTTCATCCTATATAACTGATCTAATGCATGTGGTAGTATTGGCCTCATTGAATTAATTTCCATTATAGTCAAGTTATCTACAGCAGCATAAAATTCTCCATTTTTTACAAGTTTTGTTACAGATGATCGTATTTTAGACATTCTTATATCCCATATATCTTTTATAATAGTTCTCACCTCATCTGCTTTGGGAATGTCATCAGAAGCATAGTCCAAAAGAACTTTAGCTTCTACCATATAATGATCACTAGGCATTTTTGTAAAATTTCTGAAAACATCATGTTAATAATTATTAGGGAAAAAGATGTTGAACTTACATTGATTGTTTTTCTTCTTCCTTTATGCTTTCCAATTTTTCCACATTCATCCAATCTGGAGGCTGAATTTTACATCTTTGTTGTTGTTTTAGTGTGATAGCCATCCAAAGGGGTACATTAGTAGGTAGACTAGCTCGAAAGGGTCCTACATCACCCGTTATTAAGTGGATCACATCATTATTAAAAGTAGGAATAATTGAAATACTTTCTTTTTCTGCTAAAAATTCTATTTCTTCTGGATTCATTTTTTGTTTAATTGTGAAATTTTCACTATCAATTCACATACAAAAATGACAAACTTTGTTCCTTCTTATCTTCACCTTATATTTAAAATTTTATTCTTCTATTGGAATATCTTAAAAATATTTAATACTTTTCACTTGCCATTATTACAGGTAACCAAAGATTATATACACACATGCAAGAAAAATACTAGGTTTTAAGAAAGAAACAGTAAAGTATGATTATTAACCATAATTGACTTCTTCTTTCCTCGTAAGTTCGGTTTATTAACCATATTTGACTTCTCTTGTCTAAGATACCGAACATAAATTTCTTCAGTATTATGAGGGTTTTCGAAAATTACGAACGGTTTAAGTGAATCATCATTGAATGTTCGAAAACTGTATCACACTCTCTGTCGTAAGTAAATCGGCTCATAAAACCGCAACACACATCCGTTCTGTGTATAAAACTCTATTATATATCGCAGATAAACGCCATCAGCTGACGATGTCATCTCTACTCTACCCACGTCCACCCCTAGCTTACAGACCATCTTGTTCTGTGTCCTAAAAAGCAGCGTTGCTTCATGGCTATTTCAAACATTTAAAATCCGAACAACAAGAGAACCACGCTGCTCTATAGAAATTGGTCTTGGTTTCGAGACCTGTATGTAAGACCATGGTCAAATTATTTTAGATTGCGGAAAAGAAGAGATTACTGATGTAATTAGAAAAGAAGAACTAATGACAGATTTGATTTTTCGTCAATTGCAAATGGCAGAAGTGTCATGTTGTTCTGAGGTGTTACGTTATTTATTTAGTGAAAATTAATATCAATAAATTAATAGAACTTTGAATAATTAGAACATTGCAAATTCGTTAATATGAATAATAAAGAAAAGTTGCCTAAACTGGTGGATGTGTATCGTCAATCAAACCCTCTTGGTAGGAGGCAGTTGCCTCTTGTTGTTGATGAAAATTTAACGGTACGACTTTTTTATTATACAAATTATACATTTTGTTCGTGTATGTAATTCATTTCTTCCCTTGTCATACATCATTTAAGTTTAATATGAAAGTTACATAGATTCAAGTGATTTGACCTAGAAAGTTCAAACTATCCCTTCTTGTTTTTTGTTCCATATTTTTTAATTTTAAAGTTGTGTCCATAGTAATGGAGTATTCAATTTAAACCATAATTAACTCTTTAATAAATTCCGACTGACCCACTTTTGAATATTTTGTTGGTAAAACCAGGATTCTAAAGAAGAATTATGTACATTTTATTTGTCTTATTGTTCAGTATATAAGAGAATTGTTTGAGATTTATTTATTAGTAATAATAATATTCTTTTTTTTTTTAGCTTGTTATGGATATTAAAGGTTCAGGAATAATATGTGATAACCAGGTTTTGAGAGGAAAAGAATTAGAAGAATTTGCTTGCAAATGGAGTGTTTTATCAACTTGTGAATTACAGAATGCTCTTCAAATCACCAAAACTGAATTAATGCATGTGTTAAATCAAAACGTACCGTGTGTTGGATGCAGAAGAAGGTATTTTCTAATTTAGAATATAGATTTTCATAGAATAGATATATTTAAATAATCATAAAAAGATTTGGATAATTTAGTTTTTTCTAGCAATTAGGATATGACACTATTTGACAATTCCAAACCTTGCCAGTTTTAAACATTATACTATAAGTCTTCAATTATATATATATATATATATATATATATATATATATATATATATATATATATATATATATATATATATATATATATAATTGAAGACTTCTACAAAAAAGTAGAGTAGAAACATTGAACTAATACTAAATAATATGAAAATAACAGGATTTAGACCTAGCTTCGAGTGATAAATATTATAATACCATTAACAAGCTGCTTCAGGTGAATGAAATCAGAAACTACCACTGTAATAATGTAAGAATGAAAAAAACTGGGTACATGATATAAAGCCAGAAAAATATATGCATCAATGTTTCTCTTACATTATGTATACAAATGGTACATATATGGCTCCAAACCAATAGACAGGAGCAATAGGAGTGTAGAAGTGAAGTGAAGAAACACTCTCAAAGTTAAGGCGATATCACCAAGTATTTTTCAAGCAGAAATATATGCAATTGATAAATGTGTCCAATTCAGCCTAGAAAAGAATTATTACAAAAGGAAGATTATCTGATAACCAAAAGCAGCCATTTGAGCTCTAAGCGTTAATATCATTTATAAGATCTAAGCTAGTTTGTGAATGACTGGGCAAGTTAAATATGCTAGGTTAGAAGAATAAAGTTACTATCGTAACAGATTCCAGGACACTGGAGTGGACAGAATGGCTAAAGTGGGGCAGATAAACCCTTTTCTGGTATCAGCTGTAGAATAAAAGAAGGTAGATAAGGATAAAACCAGTTAATCTAAGGGTTGAGATAGGCAAAGATACTATTGGCAAACTATAACCAGGAAAAATCTGTTGAATGAATCAACTTGGGAAAGAACAATCTATGATTACTAGTAGGAGTCTGGGCATTGCCTCCTGAAAGGACGCTGAATACTCTGGGTTTATCATTCTGTTATATAGAGGAGGAAACCTCTTATCGTTATTCTCTCTAAGACAAAGATGATGAAACTTCGGAGCATTACACCTGGAAGTGTATAAAATAGATGATCTATGGTAGATAGAACCATCTCACGTCCTGAATTTTTTAATAAGATCAAGAATCCCTAAAGCTGGAGGAAGAATAGGGGTCAAAATAGATCCTTTGGGTCACTGTGTACATGACACCCCCATCAAATACATACATAGATCTTTGATTATAATCTTGAACTTTATTGTGAAGAAGCTTAGCAAGTGCCCTATTTACTAAGCATGTGTTAAGAACAATACTTCCAAAGAGTTTGACAGGTGCTTCTTACTAGTTCTAACATGTGAAGCTAATATAAATTCATTTTGAGGTCAATCAACAAAATATGAACTAAGCAGGAATCATAAATATGGAATGAAATTTGTGTAGTAGATGCCGTCAATGGTAATGTATCTTAATGGGCAGGTCATGAGGTCATACCTCTTAATTAGACGAACAGGTGACATCAGAAGAATACATAGTGACTAGATTCAAGTCATAAACAATAGATAATAGCTTTATCCCACAGTGCATTTAGCAATTATAGTATTTTTCATAGAAACCCATATATTTGTTTATACTCTAAAATCCCTACTAGTGTAAATTTAAAAAATGAAAAAATATCTTTATTTGCATATATCAATATCCAACCTGTACAGTAACATATTGTTAGGTTTGGATACTATTTGTCTAAAACTGCATCTTGTTTATTTATAGTGTAGATAGACTGTATTACCAGTTATTTAAATTTGGCCATCCAACATTGGACCCTCTAATGGTAAAATCAGATGGAACTATAACTATCAGAGAAGATAAACAAGCTTATCCAATTTTAGGTTCAATTTTCCATGATCATGCGTAAGTAACATTTTTATTAAAAACAAAAACATCTGATATCTGATAACAACTAAGAACAGCGTTAGGCCATATCTCAGGCATGGATTATATTACTACTTCAGAAAAATAGAAGAATATATAACAAAAGTGGATCCCATTAAGAGGTGGAATTTATTTTCAAAATTTTAGGTCCGCCACTAGAGGGCGTATTTGGAAATTTGAAATTAAAATTTTTGAAAATTAATCCAATCAAGTGGCGCTTTCTATATGATAATTAAACTCTTTAATAATTTCTTTACATTTTTCATTTCACAAGTTTTAGTCTATCTCTTTAAAAAAAGAAGTAGGGAGAGTGGTTATGAAAAAATGCCTGTATATAAATTAGATATTTTTGAAAGAGCTTTTGTCCAGCAATATAAAATAGCAACTTAATTATCAACGTGACTGCTAGAGTTTGGTAGGTGTTTTAAAAGTGAACTTAATTAACATTTAAAAAGCGAAAACTGCATATTGATATATTTTTTCTGTCCTGTTATATCCTAAGAAACCTCTAAACGGCGAGAATTTTTCTTACCTTTTATAACACAAGAATAATATGTGACTTAATTTTATTCACTTGTTCATTTCTTAAATACTTACTACTAATTTACTATACTACCATTTTATGTCCAATTTTGATAAAACACCAAATTATGAACTTAATTATGTTATGCTATTAAGTCGAATTTATTTTTCTTAACTACATGCTGTCTAAATGATAACAAGGTTAGTATGAGAATTTAGGATTATTATATTAAAAATTGATATAAAAGTTGTACTGTAGCTAATTAACTAATAAAAAATAAAATGTCAAAGAAAAACATTCATCAGAACACTACGAGGGGTAAAGCATCTAAAGTACTTATTCCTTTGGTAACAAATAAGGACTTCAATGTGTCTTATTGTCATTACTACTGATACTATACTAATTATATTATTTTAGATTGTACCCATATCATATGGTCCGACACCAGAGTCTGAATGCTCGATATTTTCAGAGCGGACAGGAATATTGCAACTGGCTATTTAATATAATCGAAGTCGATCCTGAAGTACTTTCCCGAATCTTGTTGACAGTTGAGGCTGTTTTATAGTAATGGTATAAATTGTCATAATATGCTACTACTGGTCAGAAACGAATACCTGTTCAATGCAGATCAGGGTGGTTGGTCTGTAAATGTGTGGTGCGGGACTTTAGGTGGACAAATGATAGGTTTTTTTTTAATGAGACAGTTAATGAAGAAAAATATTTAAAATTTTTAAGAAACGAGTTGCCATATCTTTCAGAATTCGCTTTGACATGTTCTTATAACATGATGGTTGCTTAACATATTATTTCATATATGTTTGGCATTTTTTAGATCAAACATACTCTGAAATTATTTGTGGGGCCTAATAAAAAATGTTGTTTACACCAATAGACCTACGACAAGAGATGATATGATAGAAAGAATATGATAAGCAATAATACGAAGAATTTCAATGGCAGACTGATTGCGTTTATAGAAAATTATGGACGACATTTTGAATACCTAGGGTACCACTAATTCTGTAGTTAGTTATCTAAGTTGTTAATTGTTAAGATTTTTTACATGGTTTATTTTATGATTTGTTCTCATCGTTGGTAACGTTAGCTTTACGTTTCTTGAGATATTTCACGGCAGAAAAAATATACCGGCTTGCGGTTTTACTTTTAAAAGACCTACTTAAATTTTTATTGTTCTATTTAAATTTGTATATATATCTAAAATATATAAAACAACAGCATCTAGCATTCATTTACATATTTTGTCTTGCTGGACAAAAGCTCTTTCGAACAATATCAAGTTTATAAAAATCGGCTAAGCAGAGCCGAACTTACAGGCATTTTGTTCATAACAAGGTTCTCACTCTCCCATAACTCCTATATGAAGAGATAGACTAAAACTTGTAAAATGAATAATGCACAGAGTTTGTTAAAGAATAAAGCCACTTAATTGGGTAAATTTCACATAATTTTGATTTCTTAATTTCATATTTCAAATTGCTCTCTGGTGGTGGACCTGAAATTCTGAAAATAATCTCCAAGTGTTTCTCACTTTTATGATATTTTTTTTTCTGGAGCCCTAATATAATTAGTTACTGAGGTATGGCCTATGGCCATTCTTAGTTGCTCATCCAGTACCTTTCCCTTGCTGACCATCTGATTAATTTTGTTTATTGAATATAATATTTTTACAGGATCAGGCTGGCAAAATTGATTGAGAATCAACCAAAAAGAAACAAAAAAAGTGTCAGATGTTTGTTACATTCTTTGGATTCCCAAAGAAGCAGACCTTTGACTCCAGTGTGGAGAGATGTTTGGGAATGCATGAAACCAGAATGTAAAAAAGATGTTTGTATGATTAGAGCATCTAGTCTTCACAGTACATTGGAAACATATTTGCGCAAACACAGGTTTTGTGGTGAATGTAGAACTAAAGTTTTAAAAGGTAATTCATACTTTTCTCTTTTTGTTAGTTTGTTATAAAATATTTAATGAAAAAGCGGTGGGTGGAATGTATAATTTTTCTTCCGTATGTTATTTACTGCAATCAAACGTTTTTCAAAAATGGCAAGAATGTTATCAATTACAAGAAATTTTCTTATTGTGCATGTGAAAGAAGTTAGCTTTTCTGATACTATAGACTTAACTATTGATATTTCAAACAGTGTGGTAAATTTAAAAACAATTATCTAGAACTCTATTTCATGTTTGCTGAACCTACATCACTAAACTCCATCTTACGAAAATAAGCAAAAAGTTGTTTTCTGTACCACATTTGTGAGAGGTTATCCAATTGGAGAGTGACCTCTTATATTTACCAATATATTTTTGATCGGGATTTAAGGAATTTACGTTAGCCAATTTATAGGTTGTGTTCTAACTTTCATTTTAGTAAAGGCATATTGCATTTTGAGGTTTTATATGTAAGCTTCCTTTATATTAAGTTATTTAAATACTCCAGAAACTTTAGGAGTAATTGATTTTATACATGGCAAAGGTGTATAAATACGCGAGATAGTAATGTCAGAATTAGTATTAGTGTTAGATGGTAAGCCTAGTCTACATACTTTTTAAAGAAGAATAGTTTAAAGGGCAAAATATAATTACATAATCTGTTAGTATACGAGATATTAAAGAACCTATTGGTAGTCCAAAAATTTGTAGGTAATTTTTATTATTGTAAGAAAAATATGTAAGTTATTAATTCTAACAAAGTTTCTTTATTATATTTGCAATTTTTACTTATATCACTCGATTTGCGTTGTAGAGCTGCTAGATATGTTAAAATTACTAAAAAGTGATATTATATTTAATATTTATTATTTTCTTTTTTTAGCATATTCATTATTAGTTGAAGAACCTGAACCTTCAAAAGAAAAGGGTTATGTTTCCTCTTTATATGCAGGTATTAAGAGATGCTTGCCTAACAAACATATTCATCTACAAACCAAGACTGATCTTATTACTAAGCTAATCAGCCGGGCTGAACCTGAACTTTTGGGAAGGTAAGTTTATATATATATATATATATATATATATATATATATATATATATATATATATATATATATATATAGAGAGAGAGAGAGAGAGAGAGAGAGAAATATGATATGGAGCTCTACACCACCCAAGCATGTGATCAAGTGAGTAAATTTCATCAGAATGACTTTTAATGAGTTCAAAATTTTCTTTCATCCATATAATGGGAAGCTACTAATTGATATGAATTGAACCAGGGCTCTAATTCTTGTCATAAGCTTAAGATCTACTGTTTTCATTGATATTTCATCTGGAATGTTCTTTAGCGGTATTTTATGGTTGTGATGAAGCCCTTTTTAGCTTAGTGGAGGCAAAAAGGAGAAGAAAAAGAATAATTTATTTGGGCAAGAACTGAGGAGGCAGCTTTTTTAAAAATGATTACATTTACACTTTTCAATTACTAGTAATCAAAATTAAGATCATATTTAAAAATAAAGGTTTATATTTGTTGCCTTCCAACCGATTTTTAAAGTTTCTCGGCAAGGTTTCTTTCTATTTTCATACAAGGATTATCATTGTTAGGGTTAGATTCTTGAGTAAAATATTTTTCCTTCGCCCCTTTTAATCTATTGTATAATTGCTGGTGGAAGTTAAGTTTCATATTTTTAGAGGTTTAAATTTTTTATTTTCTAACAAATATTCATCATTTGTTGTGGTACAAACATTTTAGTTGTACCATAGTATTTATCATATATATTTTTTAGTCGTAGGGAAAGGCACGCAAAAACTTTAGAGATTGCCCAAGAAGAAGTACTCACATGCCTGGGAATATGTATGTATGAACGTTTACATCGCATATATATGCGCATGCGTGAGGAAGAATGTACCTGTCAAGTGTTTGCCGCAGTAGCGGTTCATACGTTAAGTCGAAGTTTCGAAACTGCCGTAGAACGCATAAGGGGTGTCTCACAATTGGAACTTCTCTACGCGGAATTTGCGCGAGAAGAACAACAGAAACAAATCAGAAG
This sequence comes from Diorhabda carinulata, assembly GCF_026250575.1. Classification (NCBI taxonomy): domain Eukaryota; kingdom Metazoa; phylum Arthropoda; class Insecta; order Coleoptera; family Chrysomelidae; genus Diorhabda; species Diorhabda carinulata. The sequence continues at coordinate 17,476,800 of NC_079464.1, forward strand.
AGAACAGAAAAAAATTAAACGCAAGCGCAAAAAGGGTGAGTGCTGTACGTTTGATTGTTTTTTTAGAATAATAATTTGGTTAATAATTACAAATTGTTGAGATCTTTACAATATCATGACTATCTCCTCTTGAATAGAACAGATCGTAAATATAGTGAAGTTAGAGTTTATTCAGAAATACAAACACAGAATGCACAACCATATGACCTATTGAAAGTGGTGGAAAATCTGGAAATTTTTCAAGTTATTTCATCAGAAAAACTCCAAAATATTTTTTTTCGTGCAGCCAACAGTTCCAATAAAAATGCATAATATTAAATTTCGAAATTATTTCAGAAGTGAATAGTAGAAATAATTTATTTCGAAATATTTTAGACACAAATATGTATTCATTGTTTGGGACTGCATCACAGTAATAAAAATTACTTACATTAATTAGTTTAGAACTGCCATGTGTTAAATTTGGTTGTTTCTTTTAAAAAACATTGAATTCATCGAATTCAAATTGACGCTTGTTAGATATATTAAGCTTATTGATTCTGTTTGTTATAGAAATCGTTATTAATTTTCATTGGTTAGATTATGAATGACATTAAATTTTTATAGGTTGGGTAAGGCTTGTTGGTTGTTAATGGAGTTTGCTTTTTATTAATCTATTATAATTGCAATAATTATATATTACTATAATACAATAATTTCCTATTTTATTTAATGATCATTTACTACACGTTACGTTTTCTTGAAACTAAATTTATTGGAGACGATAATAAAATTTTATCGACTGGTGGAAACCAATGAAAATTAACAACGATTTCTGTAACAACTAGAATCAATAAGCTTAAGTGTCAATTTGAATATAGATTTTTGATTTCGATGAATGTTTTTTAAAAGAAACAACGAAATTAAAAACGTCGCAATTCTCAACTAATTACAAAACATTTTAATAATTGTTATATTTTTATAGGTATTTCAAAATTGTACTTTTACCGTGGATCCGGTCCCTGATTATAAATACATAGGTATTTGAATGCTTGCGAATAAATTAGACTTAGTGCCAATTTTGCCACAATCCCACTATGAAAACGCTCATGAACTAGTTTCGTCTGGGTGTGTGTATGTGTGAATTTTTCGGTTGTTTCGACCAATAACGTCATAGCCACATTGTTTTGGGATTTCAAAGGTGTAATCTCTATTAATTATTTAGAAAAAAGGGAAAATACGACTGGTCAATATTATGCTGACTTGCTGACACATTTAATAACGAAAAACGATGGCATTTTTTCAAGTTTGAACCATATGCACAACACTTATTACAACCTAACATGCATCTAGATAAAAATAAAACAAATATCTATATAATAGTGATTTATAAGTGACGTGCTAAATTGTAATTAGACGTTAAAAAGGCACTTAAATCGGTAGTTGAGATGTTGGTAGTAAAGTCTTGTGATATTAATTTTCAAGGTTTTATTTTGTATATTTTATAGATAAAATTTATAGGTGGTATTATCGTTTGTTATCACAAAAGATTCTGGAATGGATTTGTTTTCAAGGGTAGAGATGAAAATTTGTCTCTGAAAGCTTAATACGTGGCTATAATCTGCTTCAGGCATTTCTACTCTTAGGAATGTCATTTTCGATACTGTTTTTATTCCCATCTCCCGTGGATCTAACTATGGATCCAACACCTACAATGTAGTCGTGAATTTTGGCTCCATCTATTGATGGATAGCTTGTTCCTTAGTAGGGTACTTATGGGTGGCTAGTATATTGGAATAGGTTTGTCGTGATGGATTTATTATTCCACTGTTTGAAATTTCATCTGTCATCTTCACATACTTTGGAGAATTTTCTAAGGCTGACACTGTCGCTAGTTAATTTACGGCAATTAGGACAGGTTTCTAAAAAACCCGTCGGAAATCCCTCGCAAACCAGATTGAAAGATATACAATACTTGAAATAAGTTGATCTAGTACTCACTGTGATTGTCCTACAGACACTAGCTGATTTGTTTCCAATTTCAATAAAAGCTGTTTATTTTAATAAATTAAACAAGACCGAATTAAACGTGGTATTATCAACCGAACTCAGGATCGGTCTCCTCTTCTGGTTTCCAAATAAAATATTCTTGAACTTTCGCGAAAACCTGTTATTAATTTTATTTTTTTTTAAACTCAGTCCAGTCCACACTAGACAATTTTATCCCACTTATGAAACTAAATTGTAACGTTTCTCTGGTAAGGTTCGAGGATAAAATTGTACAAGCTAGTTTAATACTCACAACTTTATTACACCACAATTATTACTCTAATTACAGCGCTTCTAACAATTCACTAACTTCACTTTAGATATCATTTTTCACCGCCCAGATTACTTGTATCATTCGCCACGTATCTTCAATAGTCAACAAATTGCTCTACTGTCAGTTCCTGCCTTATACAGTGTGTCTACTTAAGTTGAAACCATATAGAAAACTTTTTTATTAGTGGTTTTATGAAAAAAAATTATTCTTGATAAAAAGTTTTGCATGGTCCAAAAATTAAAATGCAAGCATCAGATCAAGGTTTATCAAAAAATTTGAATTTTCTGCAAGAGAAAAGTATCTTTACTAAATTTGAAGTAATGCTTTCTGTCGTAGAAGATCCAAAAATGTCATTAAGAAAAAGGGCCTCTGGAATCCAAAATACTTCAGTAAGTAAAGATACAGTGGCAAATATTTTGAAAGGTAATAAATATCATGCATACAAACCGCAATTTGTACACACGTTAATACCTATTCGCTTTGAATTCTACGCTCTGATCCAAGGAAAGTTGGATCAAGACCCGTATTTTAAAAGAACTATAATATTTTTCGATGAGGCAACATTCTCTTCAAATGAGACCGTCTCATCACAAAATTGTCGCTGGTGGTCTAACAGTAATCCAAACTTTCTAATAAAAGCTCGGAACGAACGCATGGTGTGGTGTGTACAAAAATAAACTAGTTGGAACTTTTTTTTTCAACATTCTTTAAATGTCTCACAATACTCAAAAAATTACTCCAAATATGATATGGAAAATAATACAAGAGTTTGACAAAAGAACAATTAAATGTTTACAAAGAGAAGAATAAATATTCTTTGTATGGATTTTTCAATTTCTACAATAAATAATTATTATGCATTCATTACGTGTGTAAATTGCAAGGTTGTTCAAAAACTAATAAATAGAAAGGATATCATACAGGTAAGAGAGATAAATTGTATCCAGCCAGAACAATTAATACGGAATGATTAGTAAATAATCACAAAATCTGAATTTTCGTAATAATTGGCTGTAATTGTATAAATATAACTTTTAATTCAAAACAACTTTACTTTAAAACGTTTTTCTGAATTGTAAGAAATAAAGATACTTGCAGAAAATTCAAATTTTTTGACAAACCTCGATCTGATGCTTGCATTTTAACTTTTGGACCATGCAGAACTTTTTATTAAGAATACATTTTTTTCATAAAACCACTAAAACGTTTTCTATATGGTTCCAACTTAAGTATATGCTTTTGCAATGTTTCGAAACATCATGAACTTTCTGTGTTCAGTTACAGTTAACATTTTCCAGAAACAATACTTCAATGGATACCAAATAGATGGTCACCCACGATCTTTTATAGTTTCCAAGACATTTAGTTATGATGGACTCGGTCAAATGGCGTGCGGCTATGTATCCAGCACAATATATTTTAGATTATTGTTGTGGGGTTGTGACAATAAAATACCTAAATATGTTCTCAATATTTATTCCTAGGGTTCGAATATTTATAAATTATCCTAGAATTGTAGTGAATATTCCAAGGTTTATTTATTTATGTATTCATCTTCTGGGACTGAAATTATGGTCATAAATATATAAAAATATAAACATTGCATAATATAAAAAGAATTAAAAAATCGAACATTTCTTAAATTAATTAATTGAGAATCGTGGTAAACTTGTAAAGTTAATAAAATATTCTTATATTTCAAAATATGATCTACCAACTGATATTAGACATTTTTATTTATATATTTTATTTTTTTATTTTTATAGAATATGATTTTTAAAAATCTAAAAGATATATAATATCATTGCACTAATTAATTTGTGATGAACATTTCTTTTACATTCATTCCATTTTTTTTACTGCATGAACATTTGATTGTCTGATTTGTCAAATTAAATTCTGTAGATTTTTGGCTTACTTCACTAGAAACTTCTATAAACTCAAAACGACTTGTTCAGTATTATAGTTTTACTTTCTCTATTGCTACAAATTCGAGTTATTTGAATATTCATAGCTTTCAGATTTCATCACTATATCTTTAATTTCAATTTGATTAATTATCATTCAATTACAGGTAAGGTTGTAGATAAAGAAGGTAAAGAAAACTGCAATGATTGCGAACAAGATGAAGACGATAAAGAAGATACTGACAAGGAGTGCTCATGTACAAATGAGAAATCATGCGAACAGGAAGAAGCACTGAGTTGTTATAGTTGTGAACAATTACAACCAGGAGGATGTGGCGATGCCAATGTACCTAGAAATTTCGAATATGAAGATTGTTTAAAACCAAATAGTGGAGGTTATTACTTTCAAATAATAAACTATATATAAATTTAAATTTAATTATATATATATATATATATATATATATATATATATATGAATTGTGAAGTCTTTGCCAGCTATATTATGAGTAGTTTTCTGTTTCTTTGCCACGTTCCCAATAAAAAATACTCATTATATATATATAAAACAAAAACCAATATATTGGAACTTGCAGCAAATTTTGGAAATTGTGTAGATACTCTTTATTATATATAGTATATAACATGTTTGTTAATATGTAATATTTAAGTAGACTTACGTTTATTTTGAGGATGAATTCCAAGGTATTCTCATGTTGCATGTAAATGTCTCTATCAATCTCTTCTTGCAGAAAAGCAGATATAGCATCCATTTGGTCAATTTTCAATCTATATCTGGCTCTTAAAGCAAGTAAGTAGCGGATAGTTGTATACTTGACAACTGGTGAGTATATTTCTTCATAGTCTGTGCCACATCTTTGTGCATAACCTTTTATCACTACCTTAGCCTTGTATCTCAGAACATTTCCACTCTGGTATGTTTTTGTCTTAAGCACCCACTTGTACGTAAGAGCCTCTTTGCCTGGAGGGAGATTATGTCAAAATCCATGTTTTATTTTTCATCAGGGAAGTATATTCCTCGTCCATAGCTCTCTTCCATTCAGTAGCTTGTGGTGATGTAAGTGCTTCCTCTACAGTCTGTGGATCTGTCAAATCTGTAAACAAACACAGTAGGCCATTTTATTCCTCATTTTGTTTATTCTGTGATCATGTTGACCTCAAGGTTACATCACCATTTTCCTTGTAACTTTCCATAAAAGAAACATCTCTTTTTTTCACAAATTTGTGTGACTTAGGATCCATAAAGTGATATCCTTTAATGTTTTTGCAATAACCCACAAATATCATTTTACTTACTTTTTATCCCACTTTTGGCGTTTTTCTTTGGGCACATATCCATAGCTGCAGAGTCAAATATTTTCATGTGTAATAAATTGGGTTTCTAACTTTTACAAATTTCATATGGAGTTTTACCTTGTAATGCCTTTGTTGGAGAACGGTTAACAATATTTAGTCCAGTAGTTCTTCTCCAGGCTGGCATAGAACAACATGCACCTTGCTCGTTCTAGAGTCTAGAGTACTGTTCATTCTTTCGGCCATGCTGTTTTGTTGGGGAGTCTATGGAGTAGAGGTTTGATGAATTATACCATGATTAGATAAGATATTGTTACAGTATTCTCTATCATTATCTGTGCGAACCTTTTTTATTTTGTAATTCAATTCATTCTTACTTTCAACTTGAAATCTTTAGATCTTTACATGGACCATTCGTGTGAAGTCATCAACGTAAGTTTTGCTCTAGAACCAACATTTTTGAAAAGTGTCCTTGTTTGCCTACCTGATACAATGAGTGCATGCGACATTACTTAGCTCCTAAGTTAGAGTCACACTATCTGTACAACCAGGCAGCTTGTTCACATCTGAAATATTCAAATGGCTCATTTGCATATGCCACATATAATCAATATGACAATTTTGAGATTTTCAAACTAAATGTGTCACTTCTTTAATGGTATCCAAGAAGCATAACTTGTTGCTCAATGTTGCAGTGCACACTACCTCATCATTGACATCAAATCCAATGTTACGCAGTATGTGAGCAGTGTTCATTATCTTACTAACATAGTCTTCAACGCTTATCTACCATAAAAGAATATTGAGTAATTGTGGTATGGAATATAACGCACTTTTTATTATCATTTGATTTTTAAAGCGTGGTTACAACCTGACAGTCACAAAAAAAACTTTACTTAAAAAGAAACTAATTTGGTTGCGTTCCATTTTACTAACAGTAAGCATTATGTGAGACACCATTGATAAAACAGATACATTTTCAAAAATTGGGACTGAAGATTCGTTTCTTGTAATATTTCACAAAATCCATTCTAATCAGTATAGGTACTTTTTTTAACTTTAAGTATAGGCTTTGAGCTATTGGAGTCATTAGTATGAAACAAACAACAATTTGATGACCATGTATTGCGGTTCTGGGACTCAAACTATCTTTAATACGGATGACGTTACGAAATTTATATATATATATATATATATATATATATATATATATATATATATATAAGCGGTTACTTATTGGGAACGTGGCCAATGAAACACCAAAGTTGGCTAACTTTAATATATTTTGCGAGCTTTCGAATACTTCGAATAATTAAGATTTTCGGTGGTTTTGACTATATATATACCATATATACATGTGTGTGTATGTATTTTTCTTGATGTCACATTATATAAAATTAACAATAACATAAGAACAGAATGGTATATGAAATCAACTTGGTCCTTGAGATATTGGAACTTCAATTCGAGTCATCCTATGTCAAAAAAAAGATCAGTGATAATAAGTTTGGCTGATAGATCTATCCAACAATCAGATCATGAATTTAGTTGCTTAGCTATTCAAAAAGCAAATACTGCATTGAAAGAAAATGATTATCCCAAAAAAATGTTAAACAACAGATTCATAAAAAGGATAAACAGATACTATAATCAATTAGGAAACAAACAAAACAAAACGAAACAAAAACGCAAAACATTTTTTCTTACCATATATTCATGGACTTTCTCAACAACCATCTAAATATTTCAATATGATTTTAGTATAAGTCATAAAGGACATATTACACTATCCAAATAGTTCACTAAATTAAAATCTAAAACACCAAAAAAAGAGAATGAATATTATATATCAAGTGCCTTGTAACAAATTGAGACGCTGTCTACATAGGGCAGACATCTCAGTATTAAGAAAATAAACTAAAAGGTCATCAACATGATAAAAAAATAAAACTACATTGACAAACCACGAAATATCAAAAATACAAATTCGATTATCAAGATCCAAAAATTCTTGGAATGGAATCTAAAACACGAAAATTTTTAGAAATGGTTCACATTCACATAAAAACGAAAAAGCGTTAAATGATATAAAAAGACATAAATAATTTAAGTAAATTTATATTCATGATGTAGATGATCTATTGATTAATATAAATATGCAAATTGTCAGTGTCAATATCATATTTTTATAAAGACTGAAAAAAAAGTAGTCAAGTTCATTTTTATTGCAAGGGAACAAATCTGAGTGTAAAATGTTGAATGGTTTTTGTCTTAATAAAGTTCAAAGTTGTGGTACTTTATAGGCGTGTTTTTCGTGATTGTTTTTCAAACAAATTTCCCATTTATTGATAGAGTTTGAAATTTTTTGTCTGGAGAGCCAATAGAGTTTCGATTTTAGATGTTTATAATTTTCGACAAACCCGTTGTGATATTTTTTACATATTTCATTTGTTTGTCTTTCTCTTCGACATCTACTAGAAATTTATCACAAAATGTAGCTTTGATAGTCGAATCTATACAGCACATATTTAACCAAGCAATAGGCGATGACTAGGATGGAATAAAAATTAACGGCAGAACATTAAACAACATATGTTATGCAGACGACACGGTTATCATTGCAGACAATCCAGAAGCCCTTCAACTCCTAATAAACAAAGCTGTAGAAGGGGGATGTAGGCATGAAAATTAATGCAACAAAAACAAAAGTAATGTCCATAACAAGATTTCCAAACTCACAACTGGGTTAAATATCTTGGCAGCTGTAAACGACAAATGTAGACCCTGACGTCGAAGTAAGATCACTTATAGAACAAGCTAGAGCCATATTCTTAAAGGTGAAAAACCTATTATGTAACGCAAACTTGAACTTAAGATTCCGTTTTGTAAAAGCATATGTGCACTCAGTTCTCTTGTATGGAGCAGAAACATGGACATTAAAAGTGGATACCATGAACAGACTTGAGGCTTTTGAAATGAGGATCTTCCGTAGACTACTAAAATACTCATATACCTAACGATGAAGTGCTTAGACGTATGGGAAAGGAAAGAGGTTACTTACAATAATAAAGAGAAGGAAGATCGCTGGGCCACATATACTTTAACAACAAGTATGATATACTGAAACGTAGGCCTGGTCGCAAACAACATTCACGGTTAAAAAACATACGCGATTGTACTGGTATGATCACATAATCTTCAATTCGCACCACTCAGGACCGAAATAAGTATGCCGAAATTGTCGCCAATGTTCATTAAATGGAGGTGGCACCTAAAAAAGGAAGTTGCATTTTCAAATCCAAATGGCATTCTTAAAAATTCAAAATGGTCATGAGGAACACAGAAAGCAGTTTTTCTATAGAATTAGGCTTAAGTTAGATTTGGTGAAATCCCTGAGCAATATCGAGAGTGGTGAAATCCCTGAGCAATATCGAGAGTGGTGAAGTAGGTGCTTCACCTAAATTATCTAGAAGTTCGTCAATTTTTGGAAATGGGTATTTGTTATCTATAGTATTCTCATTAAGTTTTTGACACTATCCAAACCGAGGCAGAGTAAGGGAATATGGAAGTGTCGATATCATATTTTGATAAAGACTTCTGTTATAAAATTATTTTTTTTATAATTTTTCGAAGGAAGATAAAAATTTTGACGTTTGGACTACTTTTAGTCAAAATATGATATTGACACTGACAATGTGTGTATTTATATTAATCAATAGATCACCTACATCATAAGTATCAAAATAAAAATAAAATCAAAATATAAATTTGTTCCAACGAGAAAGATTAATTTTTCCTTAGTTTTTACATCTCAAATATATAGCAGTAATCAATTAAATTATTTGTAGTTGTATTAGAATTAATACAATATACAATATAAAATAGGCTATAAATTTTACACAAATTATTTAGGTCTTTTTTATCATTTATTGCCTTTTTAATTTTTATGTGAATGTGAACCATTTCTACAAATTATCTCTTTCGTGTATTTGATTCCGTTCCAAGAATTTTTGAATCTTGATAATTGAATTTGTTTTTTTGATATCTCGTGGTCCGTTAATGTGATTTTATTTTTTTATCGTGTTGATGACCTTTTAGTCTATTTTCTAAATACTGAGATGTTTGCCCTATGTAGACAGCGTCACAAGGCAATTGATATATAATACTAATTCTTTTTTTTGTGTTTTAGATTTTAATTTAGTGAAATATTTGGATAATGGATTATGTCCTTTATGATTTATACTAATATATTTATTAAAATAATTTGATAGTCCTTGTACATATGGCAAGAAGAAATATTTTTTGTTTTGTGATGTTTCTTATCTGTTTTGTTTTTTAATTGATTGTAGAATCTTTTTCTTGAATATGTTGTTTATCATTTTTTTTTCCAGATAATTATTTTCTATTTCTATTTTTTTATCAGTCAAACTTATTATCACTGATCTTTTTTGTGACATTTTTGGTTTGCTATACCATTTTGTTTTTATGTTATTGTTACTTTTATATAATGTGACATCAAGAAAATTGATTTTATTATTTTGTTTGATTTCGATTTTGTATTGAAGTTTTTTATGATTGAATTGTTTCCTTTTTCAGGTGGTGGTGTGGGATGTGGTGGATTGAGTGGGAAAAAGGAAAAATTGAGATGTAGCAATGAATTATGGATAGATGATTGCAAATGTGAAAACGATGTTCAAGAAGTTAAAAAACCTACTTGTGGTGCCACTTGTAAATGTGATAACAGGTAAATATATCTATTATTATCAATTTTGAAATAATTCCCATGTAAATTGATTTTACTTTTCTTTTTGTGCCTTTATGTCGATCGCTCTTTGAGTACTCTTGGTAATACTCGATAATGTGCACCGTTTTCGAATTATTTTGATTTGAAAATTATGAAATAATTCCCGTGGGTATGAAGTAATGTTAAAGTTATTGAATAAATAGAAAATCACAAGAAAAAGTTAAATTTCATCCATTTTCTCGATTACACAAGTCTATCTTTTTTCTAAAGAATCCATTAATCTTATACAGCTGTGATTAGCTACGAGTTCATTAAAGTGACGTTGAAATCTTTCTTCCAATTTACGTCTGTTGTATAGAATTTTTCCTTAAGATACGACCAAACTGTGTAGCCCAAATTGCATGACCGAGGAGACTAACGAATCGGAGCTTCTGCACCTCTACCAATCCAACGATTCGGAAAATGGTTACTCAACCAATTACGACACCTTTTATCAAAGTGCGGTGGAGTTCCATCTGTATAAAAAATAGAGCTCGTTTAACGTTAAATCTTTTAATATTTCGAGTAAGTCCAAAATATCATCTGTTCTCACGAATACATAAGATCTTTTTTTTTCTAAAGAATCCATGAAATCGTTACCTCAAGTTACTCACCAAACAGTAACATTGAATGATTCATACACATACATTGGTAATATGGATTTTTACTTATGGATTGTCATCACACCAGTAGTGTGCATTATGAAAGTTAAACTAAAATGCATTTTGAAGGCTCTCCTTTCTTGTAATATTTGACGAAAATTTGTTGTATTGCAAGAACTCTTGGCTTGTTTGTCATATTAGGATTTATCCTTCAAATACTTGTTTTCATCTTGCCATATTCCTTATGCTAACCATTGAATATTGATAAACTAAATATTTTCTTTTTATGGTTCTTGTTGCTCTTGGTCCATCAGAATTCATTTTTTTGGTCTCATCACAGGTTCTCGACAACGTCGTTCAATGGCAAAAAGAGCCTGCGCCTATATGCTCATAAAAGCCTTGAATCGAGTGATATCTTGGAGCGACCGACAACACGCTGTTTAATGGCCAAAATTCAAACGAGAACTGTGACTTAAATATACTTATATGTTTTTTGAGACTCTCTTTAATGTTAATGAATTGTTACTTATTTATTTTCTAGTTTGCTCAGACCTTTAACCTATATAGGAGATTTTAACAGTAACACCAAAAAAGAAAGTGGTTCAAACAGCGATCATTCCCATGACTGTGGTTATTCATCAGAAAATAATAACGGATGCTGTGAAACAGGTTCCCTGATTTCCAGTCTCTCCAGTTCGCCAGAAGGATCAGAATTAGCTTGCTCAGATTCATGTTGCCAACATGATAATGATTATATAACTCACTGTAGACTCTCATATGGTGGAAATGGTCATCAATTGAGCTTACAGGAAATGTTAGAGGTACTTTTGTATTTCGTTTAATATTAATTTCAACTCTTTTTCTCTATACATTAGAAATTATTAAGAGAATTGTAGATATGCATAGCTATTTTTTGAAGTGTAACAAGACATATCACAAATAATTTAATTTGAAAACTTCTAAGATTTGATTTTTATATATATATATATATATATATATATATATATATATATATATATATATATATATATATATATATATACATTGAATAGTAAAGTAATGTAAAATACTTTGGCAGGTTCATAGCGAAGATGATGATGAATGCTTTATAACCCCAGAAGAAGTTAGAGAATTTAAAAGCAACAATAGGCAAGTCTATGAGAAGAGACAAGAATTGCGGGAAACGCTCCAAAAAAGGTTTGCCCAATTTTGCATGGACGGACCTGTACCACATATACTCTTGCAATCCAAATATGCTTCGAATTAATTTATATTTTAATATTAATCCGGTAGATTTTTCCTGATTTGATATTGTTCAGTTTTCAAATTATGCATAAATGGTTTTTTCAAAATTTTTATTTGGTTTTTGTTTATTATTTCATTGCACAAATAAAACGAATAGTACGAAATTCTAGTACCAAGATGTTTTATTTGCCGTACAGAAATAATTCATAAAATTTAGAAATACACATCAGATAGTCCTATTGCACACATCTTAATAAGTATAAGAAGGTAGAAGACTTTATTTCTATTACAAATGGCCTGCTTAAATACAGGTTGCTTCAGAAAAAAGTGCTTACATATTTTTAACGGTTTAGCCAAAACTACTGGCCACGCTGTAACGAAATTTTAAAAGTTATTCAGAATCTTATACATCACATGATTATGTTTTTATATCTGACCTTCATATAGGGCGGTAGTTACAAGATACGTTATTTAATTTACACCAAAAACTGAAATATTTGAATTTGAATATTATGAAGTAATAAGCGATGCTAGTATTTTGTAATGATGTTAAATTAAAATAAACAAAAAATCTCAAGAAGAAAATTAAAATAAAAACTGAGGAAATAGAATAAAATTCCATTAGAGTAAAGGCTCAAAATGTCAACTGTTTTCACGAGTTCATTAGACTATCCTTTTTTCTAAAGAATCCATCAATTTATTACCTAGAGCTGCTGCCCAAACATTAACTTTCAATGAGTGTTGGTAATGAGATACTATTTTGACTTATGGATTCTCATAACACCAGTAATTTGAATGGACAAAAATCCACTTTAACTGGATGGTAGATCATTTGACAACAGCTCTTGGAGCTGGAGTCTGTAATAATAAGGATTTTCTACTCTTTAAGTGTCCTCTAAATACTTAAAAAAGATGTATTTGTCTGCCTCGCCATATTCCTTACGCTGTTCCACACACTGCTGAATTTTGAGGAACTAAATTTAAAATAACATTTTCTTCATTATTGGTTCTTGTTGCTCTTAGCCTATCAGAATTCATTTTTTTGGGTCTACCATTCCCAGTTTTACGACAATCCTCAATGGAAACATGTATCATAATCATAATCGATACTTTATACCAGCAACAGTTATTACTTCATAAATATCAAATCAAACTGAAACTGAATAATGTCTAAGTTCACTTGAAATTTTGAGTGATATATATACTTTTTCTACTCTTTGGCACTCCCCGAACAATTTTTCTGCATATATTCCCAATTTTCTTTTCAAAATTAATGAAAATATTTTGTATGTGACGTCTAGCAAGGCTGTTCCTCTATAATTTTCACACAACGTTTCGTCTTCCTTCTTATAAATGGGCTTTTCTCCATGCTTCTGGCATGTTCTCGGTGTTCTAAATCTGACAAAATAAATTGAAAATTTTTTCTTTAAGCTGTACACCGCCATGTTTTGTTCTTTTGTTACTCCATTATCTCCCGGACTTTTATTGTTTTTCATCTTATTTATCACTTTTTCAACTTCTCTGTTTGGGAAAGCAGTAAGTTGATTTTCAAGGTTTCCTTCGTTTGCTATTTCTTCGAGTGCGTCATTTTTGACATTAAATATTTCCTCGAAATATTCTTTCCATCTTCTAATTTTTTCTTATTCGTCAACTACAAGGTTTCCTTCTTTGTCTTTATATATGTGGCAGTACTCTCGTTTTGTTTTCTTATGTGTTTGACTTCTTTGTAAAACTTTTTAATTTCCTTTCTTTGATATTCTTCCTCTATAGTTTTTATTTGGCCTTCTGAGGATTCCCTTTTTTTCATCCAACATAGTTTCTCTGCTTTTTTTTTCATTGTTATATTCACATAATTTTTTCTTATTTCTATTGTACAACATTTTTTGGTTTAAGTTTCCCTTTTTTTTGTATTTCACTGTCACATTCATCATCTAGCCATCTTTTTTTTCTGAGATTTTTTTTCGTGGCGGTTGTTACTGCTTGTTCATTTTTTCCCAGTTTTTTTTCCAACAGTTATTGTGTGGCTTTCTTCTTATTGGCAGCTTAAGTATTCGTCAATATCTATCTTATACTTTTTTCAGTATTTTCTCTCTTTAAATCAACCAAGTTGTATAAAATATGCTTAATTTTTGGTCTATTTTTCTTTTTTTTTTTTTTTATCCTAATTTTCACACCTACCGAAGTGATCTGAACTTATTTCTGCACCACGTTATGTTCTCAAATTTGTGATTAGCTTTGAATACTTTAGTTATATTAGAATATGATCGATTTGGTTTGTATCATTTCTTCCATGGATAATCCAATACCTGTTTCGACTGCCAATCCTATCAATCTCAGACCATTATTATTTGACTCTTCGTGCTTGCTTTCTTCTTCTGTTATCTTTTTATACATTTCCTCTCTGCCAACTTTTGCGTCTCCAATTACATTTACTGTCTGTGTTTGGTATAGTATACATTAGCCTTTCTAACTCTAACTCTTCACAATATGTATACTTTTTGTCTTCGTCTTTCTCTTCTGTTGGTGCGTGTATATTAACGATAATCTATAATATCTATCCGATGTTGATACAAAGCAGCCTTAACCTCTTTTTTTTAACTCTTGGTTTACTAAAAAACCCATTCCATATGTCTTATTTTGACTTCCGTTCTTAAAAATATATATAATTATCTATTTTTTGAATACCGTTTCCTGTAGGGCGACTTAATCCATCTTGTAAATGTTCATTTTTTTGATAAGTGTTTTAATCGTTTCTTCGTCATAAATACCTCTCACTTTGCATGCTCTATATTCACCAATATATTATGTTGTTATTTACTTGTTGTTATAATTGCTCATTGTCCCTGTACATTGTATATTCTTCTAGACTAATTTTTACCCGATTTCTTTTGTCTTTCTTTTTTAGCTCTCCTTATTACTTTCTCTACGGTTCTGTTGCTCTTTGACAAATCATCATTTAGAAAAACTCTTTCGCTCTCATTTTCTAATTTTCCAAGTTTTTTCATCTTGTTTTATAGCTTCTTTAACATGTACTTTAATGCCATTCAATGAAATTTTCCAAACTAGGCATCAATAACTCTGTCATTTCTATCTATTTTGATGCCTTGTCCTTCTCCTCCTCCTCTTTCCATTATCCTCCAAAGGATGAAATGACACTGTTTATATATGATTCAGCAGTTTTTTCAATGCTTGCTTATTGTGTGTAATTTTTTTGGCATGATCCAGTCTCATATTTATTAAGGGTTTTGTTTGGTCTACCTACCCTGTTGGAGATCTGCTTCTTGGGCGTTTGCTTTCTACTTTCCCTTCTATGATTAACCATTCCATTGGTCCTGATCTTCCCAGCTACTCCAGATACATGCGGTTTATTCTGGTTAGCAGCCTTGTAGGTGGACCAATTTTTTGTAATACGGATACGTTGGTTCGGTGTTCTGTCCATGACACTCAAAAGTAGTCTATAAACCCACTCGGTTTTATCTGCTTCGTTTAAACTCCATGTTTCCGCTTTGTACGTTGCAATGGGGAAGAGAAGAGCATCAACTAGACGTAGTTTCGTGGTTTTCGTGATAGATTTGTCTTTCCATATTTTATTTAACTTGGCAGTCGCTGATCTTGCCATAGTCAAACGACGGCATATTTCGCTTTCGCATTTCTCAGTGTTGGTAATGAAGGAACCAAGATAGTTAAAATTGTTTACCACTTCGTAATCTACAATTTCTGATGTTTGTGGAGAATTGTTGTCTTGCCCATCAACTATCATTATTTTCGTTTTGGATTTATTTACTTTTAACCCATATTTTTCGCTGATAATAGACAGTCTGGTCATAATTTCTGTTATTTTTGGTATGGTTGACGCTATGATCACTGTGCCGTCGGCTCAGTGCAGGTTGTTGATCCTCTTTCCGTCAACTGATATTATGTCCTGTATCACCACATTATTTCATCTCTTTTCATTTTCGATCCTCTCTAGTCTTTCATTCATACCAACTACTAGCTTTTTCAGTTGTTTATTTTCATTTTTTAGTTGTTCATTTTCTATCTTCAGTTCTCTTATTTCTCTTGTATACTCTTTTTGCTCCTTACGCATATCCACCTCCTCTTTTGGCAGGTTATCTATAGTTTTTCCCATTTGTTCCATCATTCTTTCTATGGTCTCCTTCATATTTTTATGCGTTTTCAATGGTGATTTAAATGTTTTCCTTCTTTTACTGAAATAGTCTTTTCCTTCTTCTTCGTTTTCCATTTCACTTTTCCTTTTCCTGCTATTTTCTGAGCTTTCAGTACCCATAGATGTTGTCTTGAATATTAGTGCGACTCCTTGATATTAATACGGCCCAGTCCTATTTACTTGCTATATTAAATCGAAGAAATCCTCAGTTGATATCGCTTATTACTTTACTGGCTATCAGCATCGCGAAAAAACCGGACCTCGGTTGAACCGTCAGAAGCCCGGCCTTTATCGATGTGATTTTAAACACTTAATTACAGTATATTGGTGTTGTTTTCGTCTTACCTTATTTAATCAAACGTTTTATCTCACCATCTTTCCCTAGGTTAAGGATACTCTTAGAAATTTAAACACTTGTCATCTTCCTATATTTTGGATTCAATTACGGAGCACATTCCTAATAGACTTTATTCTACCTTAACAGAACTGGATAGTGTTATCTGAACAATATTTCTGCTAAATTCCAATTGACTAAGACTTTTCTTGATACATTTCAAATTAATAAGGTAGTTTTTGAATTGAATGAGGTAGAGGGCTTCACCTTATTTCTTATTTAAAGTAACGTTATTTTTCAATGTATTGCTTCTACTAATGATTTAAGTTAATGGAGCATAACATCATCTAATCAAATGTCATAATTTTTTATGTATAAGTATTAATAATTACTTTTTATATAGACGAATAAAAAAATAAGCCTTCAATATTTTAAATCTAAATTACACATGATACATTTGAACTACTGATGTATGTATAACTAAATTTTTTGAATGTCTATAAAAGTTCAAGATGAAAATATAATACCGTTACAATATATTTACGATATATTTGTTGCATTCCATGAGTTAACAATTGTTACAAAAGAAATAAAATTGTTTTTTATAGGTCTTTGACATGCGCTATAAGCATTCACACCTAAATCTGTGTAAAAATCATAAATAAACTTAATTAAAAATTTTTGAGTTTTCTTTCGGTAGAGTCACAATTCCGCCCAATATCCATTTAATGATACAAATTTAAATACAATTTGGAATATTAAACATTAAATTTAATAGAGAAAGCGGCATATTATCAGAACAATATCAGATAACATCATTTTCAAAAAAGCTTGAGCTGTGGGAAAAGAATATAACCCAGTTTAAATACAAGCACTTTCCTAGTCTGAAGCAGATCGGTGACAAACAAAATCCTCCACAACACTCCAGCAATAACCAAGAATACGTGGAAATTCTTTCAGACTTAAGAACCAAATTTGATCAACGATTCCAAGATTTTAAAAGCATAAATTTACACTGACACTTCTAATAAGTTATTGTTCGTTGCTATGGTAACGCAATATTTTGTTTATGCACGGAATTGGCCTGGGCTAACTAGATATCAATACATCCTCGTATAAACCACTCTACCTTTACATCAATTTGGTAATATGCATCTAATGCGGATATGGTTAAAGGACAGGAATTGAATTGGACCCCCCTTTAAAAGACTCCAAGCCAAAATATATTCATAATAAAAACAATGTTGGAATTTTATTTTTCTTAAGGAAAAATTCGTTTTTTAAAAATATATTTATTAAAGCAATTACAAGTTTATTGTTAGAGATCTGAACAGAGAATCCATTATATAAAATGAATTTACAAGAAAGTAAGATTTATCTACATATGTTACTAAATAAGAATTTCTGAGAATGTATAATGTTTCTGCTGCGCTTTTTCTTGATTAACCGCGTATGTAACTCCTCCCTCCTTAAGCCTCGAAAAGTATGGATTGACTTTTCGATTTTCGGGCCCTTTCCAGGTTTTCTCGACTTTTTTCTTTTGCGGATTTTCTGCATACTAAAATTTTTAATTTGAATTTGATCAAGACACCTGCTATTAAAATAATGAATTTTATCGCTAAAAGGCTTTCGATTGTTGTTGTATGACTTTGTGTATTGGAAATTTCTTGGATCGGCTTCAATCTTCTTGACTATTTGATAATTATTGATCCATAGTTCACAATTTTTTGGGATTTTGACAAGTGATGGTTCTTCTATTTCGAGGTATTGATCGGATTGATATTTTGAAAGTGTTTTTTCTTGTTGAATCGGTATTATCAGGACTTCTTTTGCTGTAACTTGTTAAACGATTGTTTCTTCGATATTGACTTCTAGAATTTAGCAATCATCGAGACTGTTCCCTTCAAGTAGACTAAGGGCGCAATTATCCCTTTGGACAAAATTTTAACGGCAATAGTATGTACTTTCAAGTGGTGGACATTCTTCTTTTTTTGGTTGGGTTTCATTTTGCGTTCGTGTCAGGTAAGGAAATTTAGGAGTGTACATTTTATTATTTTGGATTATGGGAAAAAGGTGGTAGAATTCAAAGATGAGTATAGGTACGTGGATAGCAAAGACTAATTTCCGTATCAGTGTTTTCAAACCGTTTCTCAGCAATATCGTCATCAAAGTCCGGATCATTATCTACATACTTTTCTTCTAGCAATCGAAGTAAACACTTATGTTCTCGTTTATAATCCACCTGAAATATTAATTACAATTTATATGACCAAATGCATAAGAATTGTCTTATGAAGTAAATTACCTTTTATAACAAAATAAATAATATTTAAAATTAAGAGACAGTTAAGTCACTATTCGAAGCGGATCTAACAAAAAATTGACCGAGTTTTGTAAAATATTCGAAAGCCAACATACTCCAAGCTTCGCAGTGTGAAACTATGTCCGAAAAAAGCTCTTATTGCGCTACAAAATACGCCTGCAAAATTGAAGCGTTGGGTCTGTGAAACTTGGCGCAAATACTGGAAGGTTTGTGTCTTCCTTTGAGGTATTGTTTGAAAGTCTTTATCTATATCTATCTACATCTATAAAAAACTACAAAGTGCAGAGCTGTCTCCATTGATTTTACAGTTTGTTAGGCGTGTTCCTTGCCATTAAAGAGACTTGAGCTTTGGAGTAAAGTGTTTGAATATTTCAACGTATTATTTTTCTCTTAGATTCACTCGTTGGATTAGGCGTAAGTCTTGACAATTACATTCATTTTAGATACTGTTCTCAGTTACTTGTACAATTTCATTTCTCCATGTACGAAGAGAAGCCATATAAGCCAAGAAAACATAGCATAGCTAAACAAAATGTAATATTTTATTCTATACACTAATGCTACGACACACGTGTCACTGTATGTGGTCCTACAAGTTTTCAAGGAGAAAAATTAATTACTACTACTACTACTACTACTACTAATTATTGTCAGACTTGATACGCTGCTCGATCAATACAATATTTTTATCCTTTAAATTCCACTTGGACTATCGCTTCCTCTATGTATAATAAAAATTATACGTTGGGTGATTTTGTATTCGTTGTTAAGTGAAGTTTTTGATTACTGCTTTGTGATATTGAAACATATACTAAACTATACAAGTTTATAAAATTCTGCTACAAATATTATTGGGAACAGAAAGTATGGTTCTTATACATCTACTACAACATTATTGTGTCAACAATTTGAGGAACAATTTTTGATTGTTCGGCTATGTATAGAGGGGTAAAAGTAACGAAAAAACGTGTATCCATATGTATTTATTTCTATAACAATTAATACTTGTTACGTTACTCATTACTTCTGATACCTCATAACATGCTATGTTATTTTTTTATACGGGGTGGACCATTAGTTTTTGGAAGTGCATAACTTACTTAAGATAAAATATACAAAAAAATTTTCAAATAAAAGTTGTTATATTTGCACAGATTCATTTCTAATATATTTTGAGATATATAGGGTGTTCAGCCTAAGGACAGGATACCCTGTATATTTGTTTACCATCGAATTTAGCGTAAAATTCTGCATCTAGCCCTCTCTTTTCTTTTCCCATAAATTGTGACGTTGCCAAGTTGGAGCGAAAAATATGACTATTTAGCGAAAATTAGTACACTATAAATGCTGTCTGGTAATCAGAGTAGAAGTTTCGTTTAAGGTTCGGGGTTTTTTTTAGATAAGCATTAATTCAGAATATTTCACTTAGCAAATACTTCCATTTTTTTAAATGGAACATCCAGTATATTATTTTACTATCTAAACAATTTTATCCCTTCAAATTATGTATCATAATTCTAAGTTAGTTCTTAGTTTACGATTTAAAAATATTCACCTTTTTAACAAGTTTAACAAGTAAACACTAAATGTGACGTTCAAAATACTAAAATACTGTTTTTGTGACAAAATCAAACCACTAATTTTATACCTTCAAAAACTGTAATAAGATAAATTCGGTATCTACAAAACTAAAAATTAACAAAAGCTCTACTAGCTCGATGTAACCTATTGACATCAGCAGTTTGGAGAACCTCCTTAATTCTATTCTTCATGTCTTCCTTAGTAGTCGCGGGTGTTTTGTATACTTGTTCTTTGACGTATCCATCGTCCAGGAAATTCATTATTTAAATGTGTATTTATCAGTTACGTATGGTAAACTCTTATACCGTCATGTAGGTACCACATTCGCCGCCTATCATGAGCAGGTAATTACTGAAGTAGTTGAGGTAATTCGTTTTGTAAGAAATTTATATAAACTTGCCCATTAACAGTTCCGTCAAAGAAATATAAGAGTATGACATGATTCCCAATTATTCCATCCCATAATTTAATGACCACTTTGTTGACTGATAGTCCGAATACAATGAGGTTGATTTGTTGCATAATAATGGACATTGTGTCAATCTACAAATCCATTTTTATGAAATTTTGCTTAATCGGCAAAGTTGAAAAAATCTGTTTCGCTGAATTGTTTTCTTGAGCTCACTAACAGAAGGTTAACCGCTTTTCATAATCATCATCCAATAGTTCCTGCATTCGCTGTATATGGTAAGGATGCATTTTGTTCTTAAATAGAATTTTTTGGACGACAGTATGACTACGTCGGTTTGTTTTGATGCGAGGCATGCGAGGGCGCCGGAAGCAAAAGGTATACTTGCTTCAATCTTGAGTTTAGAGTTTATTGCCTGCCTTTTGGTTTTTTCCGAAATTTTGACCCATGTGAATGTGCTGAGCAAGGCCTTACAGAAAGAGAACAGCAGCATCGCTACTTGCTCGTCAACCATTAAAGGAGCAATAAAGATTATGGAAAGCTGGAAAACCGAGGAAAAATGGACCCAGATTTGAAAGAAGGTAATTCAGTTTGCAAAAACAAACCCCATCTAAGGGCAGTGGTGATAGTACATCCACAGCCACTGATGTAAGCTTGCCCAAAGGCAGTAAATGGCGTAGGGTACTGTCTAGCAGACTTGACAGCTATGTCTTTAACACACCTGTTGGGCACAGACTCGCTGACAACATTGGAAGCCCAAACTCCAATGGAAAAGGGTCAGCCGCATCTGTTGGAAATAATACCAAAAGTTCACGAGCTGCGTGGCGACATGTTCATTTATTGTAACCTAATGGATGTATTGTCTTCCTTTTTCTTTCCTTTTTAGTAGTAGTTAATAAACACATTCAATAGCGTCAACACGTTGTTTGTTTTTCAGTACCTTTTTGAACGTTTTATCCAAAGCTAAATTAGTTATCTGCTCAAATAAATTAGTAATAACAACAGCATCAGCTAAAGCATCAACTTCAGGACGAATTTCTACTATCCTGTTATGGACTTGCTATTGAATGAGATGAAAAGAAGATTTTCGGAAGAGTGCTTGAAACTGGCAATGTCATCCGAACAGTTTATGCGATTGAACATAGAAAAAAGTATGTTCTTCATAGACACTTCATCATTCAGCCTTTTCTCGTCCACTGCTGGACATAGGCCTCCTATAAATACTTCCAGTTTTCCCTGCTCTGAGCGGTTGCTACCCAATTTATCCGTATTCTTTTAATATCGTCAGTCCATCTCGTAGGGGGTCTTCCTGGATCTCGTCTGTCTGTTCTCGGTCTCCAGTCTAGAATTCTTTTTGTCCATCGGTTATCTTGTATCCTTGCAACATGGCCCGCCCACCGCCATTTTTGTCTCAGTATTTGGTTTATGATATCTTCAACTCCAGATCGTCTGCGCAATTCGTCATTCCTTATCCTATCCCTCATAGTGATGCCAAGCATAGACCTTTCCATTTTATGCTGTGTAATTTAAGTATTGATCTTCTAGTTACTGTCAGGGTCTCCGCGCTATAAGTTGGGACTGGGAGAACGCATTGGTTAAAGGCTTCTCTCTTAAGGCCGATTGGCACATCTCCTTTGAACACATCTCGTAATTTACCAAACGAAGCCCATCCTAGTGTTGTTCTTCGAGACAGTTCTGTTGTCTCTGGTACATGAATATCTTTGTTGTCCACATTTAGTGGCTGACTAGGAACTAAATTTATCATCATCTTGCTTTTATTGAAATTTATTTTTAGACCAACTTTCTTTGTTGTGATTTGCAAATCTTGTACCATGTTTTTTGCGTCGCCTAATTCATCAGTTATGAGGACAATATCATCTGCAAACCTTAGGTGATTATGATATGGCAAATGTCAACAGAAATGAACCTCGCTAAGCTTGTTGTGCAAGAAATGAAGGATGCTGACAATATTTTGATAAATTTGGCAACTTCACCATTGAAAAAACTTGTTCCTGTTTTAATCGAAACCATCAGTGCTTCAACGTACCCCAACTTACACAAAATGATATGTGCTGCTTGTACCTTGCCTTCCAACAGTGTGACATGCGAAAGGACATTCTCAGCAATTCGGATAATTGATAATAAACAACAGGCTGCGTTCGACAATGAACGAAGAATGTCTGGCGGACCTAATGGTGCTGTCCTCAGAAAGTGACATAGTAAAGGACATGGACTATGATAAACTTGCAGACTTGTATCTTTCGAAAGGTCGACGAATATAAGGAAAGCCTAATTGGTAAAGAGACATTAATAACTACGAAGAATAAAAAGACTTTCGTTATACAGTAATCACTATCTAACTCACAAACAAAACAATCATTTTTTTCTTGTTAAACTTGAAGTTTTCACAGTACTGTGTAATTAAAATAATGTTACTTTTAATTTAATTTGTTATGAGCATTTTTATATTCCTCAGTTCTTTCCTACGGTGATTAATTAAACAAATCAAATTAACTAGGTTAAATACAGGTAAACAAACTATTTTCTTCAAAAAGAAATAAATGCTATTTAAAATTCTCATACAGCTTTTCTAGCAACGAATAAAAGCAATATTCTAGGGCAGTTTTCAAATAAAATTCTGAAGTAGATAGACAGTTCTCTCAACTGAAATGAGCTATATTAATAAAATTTTGGGGGTTTTATTTTTGTTATAATAAATGAAACAGCTAGGGCCTACTTGGGATAAGCATTAAAATGGACCATGTAAATAGGATTTTTGTGTTTGAATTTGAGCATACAGTGACTCATAATTTAGGATAGCTGGCACCCCCAAACATTTTGATCTAGGTCCGCCCATGGATATAAAATTACTGGTTTGATTTTGTCACAAAAACTAGAAGTATTTTAAATGCCACATTTAGTGGTTACTTGTTTTATAAGATGGTAAAATAATATACTGGATGTTCCATTTAGAAAAATGGAAGTTTTTGCTAATTGAAATAACGAATTTTAAGTAGAAACAGCTTTGTAAAATCATAGAGGAAGCTTGTTTCTCAAGTATGAGAGAATCGAGTCAGTCCCCTTTTGCAATATAGCATATCCTGGTTGTCGAAACGGGTTTCCATTTAGTTCCAAAGATCTAAAAAAATAACAATTGTTTCATAAAAATAATAAGAACAATTTATTTAATATTTACAGAAAACATCTATTGGAGAACAGAAAACCAAAATCTCAATAATATTATCAAGAAACAAATAGGTCTTAACCGGATGAGTTTACAATCAATCCCCTTCTTATTTTTAATTGCTCTATACCAGGGGTACTCAACAAAATTTTTTTTCAAATTTTAAATGATTTTCAAAAAGTGAAAAAATATAATCTCTAAGCATTATTCTATATGAAATTCACATCCAATTCTACTTCCTCAAGTATATAATATCTCAATCTCAATCCTATAAAACGCGTTCTTTTAACAATTTTACATTTTTTATATTTCTCCCATGACTAACAACGTACTCGACAGTACTCAATTTTTCTGCCCATATTTTGAATTTGAAATGAGCTAGGTGCTCTTTGAACCGGACATTAAGAGATCTCTCAGATTAGATATTTTCTAATTCTTTTGTATAAAACGGATTGAGAAGTACTTATAACGTTTGATCAACTTATTTACAATTTTCTTATCATAACCGTTATGTACCACAACATCCACAATGAAAGTCCTTTCCTTATTATATATTTCAGTGTTAAGTGGAAAATTGAACGATGTACCATGTACCTGAATACATCAAATTTTAACCTTTGGATAATAGTTTACATATTACGTTTTAATAGTAATTGATTGTTTCGTTAGTATATTTTTTGCTAAGAGAAGATAAAAGAATAAAAAGGTTTATATGTATATTATAGGACTGAGCTTTATAGTTAAAATAATTTACATAACCCAATAAGAATCTAGATGTTATGAATTGTTGAAAACTGTACCATAAAATTAAGTAGAGTAAATGGAGACATCAGTAATAGTTACTTATTTGAAAATCCAAAAATCCATATAGCCTTAAACACAAAGTGAACATTGTGAAAGTTTAAAAATGTAGTTTGAATGTTATGAGAATGCTCGGATTGCCGTAAAGCTTTTCTAGCGACAAATTTTGTTTAAAGGCGAAGAAACAATAAAGAAATAGATTAACCATATGTTGCAGACCCACAACTGAGGGGGAATAAATTTCTATAAACAATTTAAATATTTAGTTTTTCAGACAAGACCTGCAAGTACAAAAGATATTATTCACCGAATAAAAAAACGTAATTAAGATTTTTTCTTGACTGAAATATAAGCTCATGTGGTTTCCTTCTTTGACACAGTAGGAATAGAATTTTCTGGCGACACGACGGTACTCGATCTCATAATGAGTACATTCCAGAGAGTTACAGAAGTACCACATATCTTGAGTTGAAAAAGTTGAAAAAATAACAACGGATCAAAGAATGTTCTTATTCTTTTAATTGATACTAAGTTTGTCAAAATTCATAAAGCGGTACACAATTTATAACGTGGACGAATACTTGAAATTTATGAATTTATTATAGAGAGATGATGCTTTTTATTATAATTTCACTGATAAACAAGCCATAGATATGTGACATGTATTTTTTAATCCCTTTTCGTAGGATTTTTTTATTTCCATTTTTACTTTTTTCATTTTTCCTCTTTCTTTGCTATATGTTTATTATATGAATTAAGTTGTTCCTTCATTTGTTCCTTTTTTCATTTTCAGTGAAAACCATGGCGTCTAGAGGTTGCATCAATTCACCAGATTTGTTTTGTTATGTGTGCGGCTATCTCACTGACAAAGCCCATCGGAAGACATTTACACTATTTCTGAAGAGAGCTTATGAACTATACTTTGATTCGAAGGTTGACAGTAGTAAGACGTGGGCACCGCAATTCATCTGTTTGACATGTGCATGCAACTTAAGGGGTTGGATTAGAAAAGCGAAGAAGAACAACCATCTGGAATTTGGAGTCCCTATGATATGGCGTGAGTCAAGCAACCACACAACAGACTGTTACTTCTGTATGACAAATATCACTGGTTTCTTATATAAAACTCGTGCATCTGTGAATTATCCAGATATTCCCTCAGTTTCAAAGCCAATTCCACATGATCCCGTCACTTGTCCAATACCATCACCACCTACTGAATTTATCGATGAAGAAACGCAAGAAGAAAGTTCTCCATCTTCTATCAACAACTCGGACTCTGAATACCATCCTGGTGAAGATATTCATTTGATAAATAATGACAACCTTTGCGTTCTTGTTCGGGACCTGGCATTAAACAAAAGGCCAAGCTGAATTGCTAGGTTCACGTCTGAAAGAATTTAATTTGCTAGCACCAGGCACTAGAACTTCGCAATTTCGATACAGACAGAAAGAACTCGTGCAATAAGTGATAACATGTGTTACTGCACGGACATCCAAGGTCTTATGTCAAGTCTCGGGATAGAACATAGCACTGAAGCATGGCGACTGTTTATTGATTCCTCCAAGACGAACTTAAAGGCTGTATTATTACATAATGGGAACATGTATGCATCAGTACCAGTTGGATATTCTGCGCACCTAAAAGAGTCGTACGAAATCATGTCGTTACTTCTTGAAAAAATTCGCTATCGTGATTACAATTGGAATATCTGTGGTGATTTAAAAGTTATAACTATTCTCATGGGAATGCAGACAGGGTATACCAAGTACTACTGCTTTATCTGCGAGTGGGATAGCAGAGATAGGAAGCACCACTGTGTAAAGAAGGATTGGCCTATCAGAGATAAAATGGAGCCAGGTTTTAAAAACGTCCTTCGTGTGCCATTGGTTGAGCGTGAAAAAGTTATTATGCCTCCACTTCATATAAAACTGGGGCTCATGAAGAACTTCGTGAAGGCATTAGACAAAAAATCAGATGCTTTTTGTTACCTTACCAAGAAGTTTCAAGAGTTAAGTTATGCGAAAGTGAAAGAAGGTGATGAACATGGAGAACGTTTTCATCAGGACATCTCGGTGATGGAGTCACGCTATCAGGGTCGATGGAGCGCAGCAATGTTGGCTGACTCCTGATGGATGCTTCAGCGCAACATACCAAATGCTGAGCACAAACGCAAATTGACAGCCAAGAAATTTTAACCAAACTAATGTAAATTAAGAAAAATTATGTTATATAGTATAATAAACTAAGTATGTGTATTTTTTATGTTTATTATACCTTGAACTAGACGATTGTACATAGTTTATGTTAATTAGTACTTTTTTTCAAGAATAAATGCTTTATTATAACTTATCTGTAATTTGTTTCCCTCGATACAATGTGAAACGTATATAAATTATTAATGTCGGATATCTCAAAAACGGTGGGTGATAGAGAGAAACGGTTTGCATATTTTTAATCAGCATGTTTCAATTGTTTTAAAACAAGTGTTGGATACCAAGATATCCACCGCAACTTTTTTTTGTTTATCAGTGTTTTCAGCAGCATTTTCTCTTTGCAGAACATTTTCTCAAATGTCGTACAATCAATACTTTCAAGATACAGCGGGTTATATTTCTTATTCAGACTCCAAGAACATATTTCGTGAACGATTGGCACTGTTGGGTGATTGAATGATTTTTCAAAAACGGAATTAATACTGGGGAATTACATATATTCAGACTTTTTTACTTCTACTTTTAGAAATGATAGTCAGACTTTTATTAGTAGGTAGATTTGTTGATTACTGTTCTGATTCTAGGATATATACCATCCAGAATATGTAGATAATTTTGGTCAAATTTGAAGTGTTGTGATGTTAAAAAGTCAGTTTTCAACAATTCGTTGTTCAAACCCGTTTGCACTTGTCATATATTTGTTGTTATAATTTTATGATCATATATCTATATTGT
Source organism: Diorhabda carinulata (assembly GCF_026250575.1). Lineage (NCBI taxonomy): Eukaryota > Metazoa > Arthropoda > Insecta > Coleoptera > Chrysomelidae > Diorhabda > Diorhabda carinulata. The sequence continues at coordinate 17,504,705 of NC_079464.1, forward strand.
ACATGAAATAAAAATATTTCTACAGGTGAAATGTAAAAACTAAAAAATGTAAAAGTCCAACAGATATTTAGCACATGTTTTGCCTTGGGCAGTACCTATCCCACCTGTATATGTTTGATTTGAATGTAAAACATGGCAGATTATGAAGATGGAAGAATTGTAGTATTTTTGTTTCAATTAACGGAACAAATCAAATCGAAAATTGATATTACATATCTTATACTCACTTTAATTGCGTCATATTTCCAAGTTCGGGTGGAACAAAATTTATATTATTGTTACTCAAATTCAATGTAGCGATTCTTTTTAATAATTTTAAATCCTCTATAGGGATATCTTCAATACTATTATCATTCATCAAAAGAATTTCTAAACCAATCATGTGGAAAATACAATTTGGGATTTTAATAAATCTACAAATATAAAGTATATAAAAATCATATGTAATGAGCCTTCTAGGCAAGAGGTACTAATTATCAATTGTTATAAAAAATATTTTATTTATTATAATAACCTTTGAGGACTTATTCGATTATAGTAAGTTTCAGATTTTTCCAGTGAAAGGTGAATAATATAAAGATTTATTATTCACTTAATTTGTCTAATTTTCATTCAAAAGACATAAATCTATAATTTAAAAATATGTAGTATATCATTCAAATCTAATGTTTATGCCGATAAAAATAAGAAGACTAAAAAGTCTTCTTATTTTAATAAGCATGTGAGCATGAGAATATATTTCTCAAACAAACAGTAAGAGATCTATAAACCTTATCAATCGAAAATAAAAGTTTTAAGCGCTAGTCCTTCAATATTTTTTTAGATCAACGGTCCGATTCCTTTTGAGTTTGCTATGGGTTTTAACTTCTATATTCTAGTCATTAGCTTAACTTTGCACTCAATTTTGTAACCGCCCTGTATAAATTTGATTTATTTGAATTATGACTTTATTAAAATGTAGTTGTGAATTTTGTTTTCATTGACATTACTAAGTGTAAATATCTTTCCATTAATTTTTTTCTGGAATCTGTGAAATCTAATAAAGAAGAAAGAGAGAGTAAAAGAAAGAGAAAGCACTTATTCTTTTTAGCCTATGTGCACTCGTTTTATATTATATGAGGATGAAACCTGGCCTGACTTAGAAATGGCAGTAGTTGTTTGAAAAATACCGAAGGCAAAGATCGTTCTACTTGCAGGGAAGGTCACGGCGTCGGTTTTGTGGGATGCATGTAGGATAATTGTTATTGATTATGTTAAAAAAGGAAAAACTATTAACGACAAGTATGATGCGAACTTATTGCAACCTTTGAGCTAAGAAATCAAGCAAAAACGGTCGCATTTTGCTAAGAAGAGTGTTATTTCATCAAAACAATGCATGCTCACACATCCGTTATTGTAATGGTCAAACTTAATGAATTAAAGTTTGAATTGCTACCTCATGCACCCTATTCGCCAGATTTAGCCCTCTCGGTTTACTTTTTGTTCCCAGACTGCGTTTTCTTCGTTGGACCAAGTACTTTCTGGGACCATCCTCGTATGTTTAGGATACTTTTCCGCTAAATTCAAATAATTCTGTTTCGACTGCGAAAAAATATTTCACAATACAAATTATAGCACAATAAAGCTATCGTATATCTGACATTAAAAACTGCTGTTTTTATATTAAATATGCAAGCGCGGAACGCTTGTACAAGCAACAATGAAAGTACTGATCCGTTCGAGGTATTTTGGCTGGATGCTCAGGCAATGCAACTTATCACCTGATATTTCAGTTTCAGTTTTTCAGAATTAATTCATTGAACTGTAATTTGTACTATGAGTAGAATTATTCTGATTGAGTGGCAACGTGGCACGTTTGAGTTTTCGTCTGTAATTAATGTGTAATTGCGAGAGCTGCAGAGGAAACAAAATCACTTAATAATGTAGAAGAGTATGTGAAATGGGTTGCTTAGTGATAATATAACAGATTTTAACGGTGACTAATACGATCAAAAACCGTACAAAATAAGTAAATAAACAATCAGCGAGAGTGATTAACAACATATGATACCACGAAAAAGAGTCATATATTAGGATGAATATAATTAAAATATAAGCGAAAAAAAGAGAAAAAATTCGAATATATACCGAACTGGTTGTTTTCCTTTTCACGGTATTGTAATAAAATAAACGGAACGGATACTGACGAGAATCCAAAAAGAAAAAGAGGCCTTTGTAGACGAGTATTTTGGTCGAAGCAAAATAACTAAGAGATCGCCCGAAAACACAAATAGGGAAAAGAGAGAGACAGAGGAAATGATGAGGGAACTGATTAATAAAAACGATGAGTTAATGCAAGAAGTGAAGCATAGAGAAAACCAACAACTCATGGAAATTAATAAAAAGGGGAAAGAGGAAATAAAGTATGTATCAGGGAAGCTAGAAGGAAATCGAGAACAAAAGAAAAACTTAAGAATATCAGGTTTGAAGACCAATACAATAAATGGTGATAAAGCCTTGAAAGGAAATATTAAAAACTTTATGTTGAAGGAGCTTGAAATCGATATTAAATTAATAAATGCAAGAAAAGTATCCGATGAGGTTAGTATAATAGAAACTCTTAAAGAAAAAATAGATATATTACGCAACAAACGTTAAGTAAGAATGCTACCCCAAAAACATTTATAGATTTGGAACTCGCAAGGAGCAAACGAGGAAAGGCGAAAGTTGGGTATAGAAAGCTGGTGATAAACGGTAAAGTATGGAAATGAAACGAAGAGTACGAACGAATACAAGACGAACAAGAAGAGAATAGCTCAAAATACTGTCAGACATCAATAAGAGCGGCAATCAAGATGACAGTAAGGCTATGGATAGGAAGGAAATAATGAAGATGATAATATAACGTAAGGATTAAACGGAAGATACGATCAGTACTTGGAATGTCATGTCGACTTTTCAGGAAGGGACTTTGTGGAATCTAGTAGAAACTATGAAGTGGTACAAAATAGATAATAATAAGTTATTGTTCGTTGCTATGGTAACGCAATATTTTGTTTATGCATGGAACTGGTGTAGGCTAACTAGATATCAATACGTCCTCGTATATTACTATTTTTGTAAGGAAACTAAGTAAAATTTGATGATTATCATTACCAATTGGAGGTCATTTCGTTTTCATTATCCACACGTGAAATTATGTCTAGCTTTATTGTGCGTAACATAATATATGATTCAGAAACATTGCCTGGAAAAAATTATTCAAAATATTATATCTTTTATTTTGAAAATTTTGTCTTGTGAATAAATTGATTCGTGTTTAATCAACAAAAATACGTTGTGTACTATGTGCCTCATTACAGACAACCAGATTTCGTCTATGTTAAATTTTCTGAATTTTTGCTAGAATATAATGTCGGTCCCTTTCCATTTACCTAAAGCAATGTTTACAAGTAATTACTATCGACCTGAATTTGAATTTTTCTAAAGTTGTTTTAGTTTTAATTGTGAGTTGTACCGATTTAGATTTGTTATAAGGTGTTTAAATAGACGTTCCTGTCTTATTGAGTTGAACATTTCGTGAAGCTTCTATGATATAGCACGAAAAGACCGCGAAAACGCGATAAGTGTAAAGAGATGCATTTCGTCTTTCGAAAGCGATTTCGCGTTTCGTGTCGTTTCTCTCGACAGGGCGGTTTTTTTAAGAAACGTCAAAGGAATTTCGCCGAATACTGTCTACAATTACAACACGCTTTACACTTATCGCGTAAAATTGCATCATTCGAGGCGACATTCATCCTCGTTTCTACATGTGCTAGCGCGTCAGTTGGTCAATTCACTATTATGTTGGCTACATCATCGAACTTGATACCTGATAATTCGGATGTTATAATTAAAAGTTTTCAAGCACTAAACAGAGTTCGGTCCCTTTTTTGACGCTGTACAGGTACTTGCTTTGTGCCCAAGGATTTGCAGTGCGTGTCGTTAAAAGTGAGAACACATTCTTCATGGTCATTTTGTGTTTTAAAATGCCTGGCTCTATTTAATCGCACCAGGTCAGAATTTTTTATATAGTCTATTTAGTTAGATGTCTGTTATTAGCGAGTCGTGCATAGTTCAATCATGGAGTGGTCAGAATCTTTGATTGGCTTTAGAAGCAGAGGACGCAAAATTTTCGGCTGCCGAAGTCAGAAGTACTCCAACTTATGTCAAAGTTATATAGTTTATCGAAGGAAAATTACCGCGTCTATAAGATCAGGACCTGAAGCCAATGAAATATATCATCCCGACTTGTTTGTGTTCGGTGCTATGGATGTTTTTCTGCGCGGTACGTACGCTCCAGAAGGAACAAGTGATGTGGTGAGTAATAGACAAATAAAAGTAGAATTACCATTAGTATAATTAAAAGTGACGATTTTAAAGCGAATTATTATCCTTGGCCAAAGAAGATCAAGTATGAAAGGGAAAACTATTTGAATAAAGTCTTAAAACACTAATATATTACTGCAGATAATTTTGTCAAGGAACCTTTCCCATATCACTACAATAAAATGCCGCAAACTCATCACGAATTGCTTTAGCTCTTGGCCCCAATGCATGCCTTTCCTGGTTCTAGAAGCATAGGTTTACAAAAGATCCGGAAAATGGAACTCATTATTCCAAATGTGTTTTCGATCCTGCTTCGAGCTAATGAGAGAAGATAATAAAAAAATCGTCCAGGTGTATCAGTTTGTAAGGTTGCATGTCCTGGATATGGAGCGTTCAAAGTAGCCTGTGACTATTTAAAGCAGAAGGCACGGGCTCCGAGTGGATGTAGTCTCCCAGCTGCAGAACCTGCTGACGATGAATGTTCTATTTTCGAAAAACTCATAACGGAGAAACTAAGGAGACTGTATTATTATGAGAGAGAATCGGTGATGCAAGATATACAGAGAGAGAGAGCTATTCTAAAACAGTATTATCACCATCTACACAACATGTGTTGTCTCCTCTCAATCCACGTTCATCTATGTCAAACTTTTTCCCCGTCAATATCGTGAAAACGAAGAAACGGAAAAATTGAACGAAATTAGATAAGTGTAAGAGAGTGTTTCGCATTTTGTTTCATTTTTCGCGAAACGGCACGAAAATAGTGTGAAACGCGATAAGTCTAAAGCCGGCTTTAGAGTCAACAATAAACTGTTGCAATGACTTAAATATTAATAGTAATGTAACGAAGTATAAAATGTACTTACCTATTATTACTTAATATTAATTCTCGCATATGGACAAGATTAGATAAACAGTCCGGTAAATCGTTCAGTTGATTACCACTCAGATCACAATACTTTATTATCGTAAGATTCATAAAAAACTCTGGTACTTTGCTTATTTTGTTTGAAGCAATATTTAATTCTGTTAGTGTAGTGGATAGTATTTGTAATCTAAAAAGTAAAGATATTTTCATAAAGGTCATCTTATAATAGAACTAATAGAATTTTTACATTGAAAACATTTATTACAATAAAGTTAACACTTTTAACATCTATTTTTCCTACGTTCATACTGGGTGGTGATATGTAATATCTCCGGTCACTGTAATCATTTGAAAGTTAACACAATCTTCAGAATATAGGTTTTTCAGTCACTGAAAGGAATATGAAAGAGAAGAGGTGGATACAGAACTTTGATCTCATTAACATAATGGAAAAATTAATATAGTATTTTAAATAGAACATACCCAGCAGGAATATCGACAAATTTATTTTTACACAAATCTACACAGGTAACTTTGGCTTCTTTTGCTTCAATGAAGCATTCTTCAGGTATTTCAGATATATTTTTCTTTGCTAAATTAAGAAAATTACCATGTCTCATAGTATACCTACAAACGATAAGAGTAGACATTGTAGAAAAACAAATTTTGAAAACAAAGTCGGTATATCTATTCTACATAGTTAAGGAACAGTTATTAAATTTACTACTATAGAGATAGTGAGAAATATTAGAAACTTCTAAATAAAATTAACCAATTTGATTCCACTTCCACGTCCGCTTTGTGGGAAATATCTTTGCTTAGTACTTCTGCTTCCAGAAATTGTGAAATGTCATTTCGCTAACCTAACCTAACCTAACCATTAAAGTAATGAGATGTTTCAAGTATCTACTCTTGTGTTGTTTTCTTTCCTCCTGGGTTCTTCTTCTCTGTTTCAAAAGTCTTTTTCTGTTTTTATTTCATTTGCTCTAGAATCTTCTTCATTGTCGGGTTAGGTTTTTGTGTTTTAGTCCGTAGCCATTGCTCTAAATTTTTTTATGTCCAGACTTCAGCAATGTAAATGTCAATTTTCATAAGTTGTTATGCTTCAAAAATATGTAGCGGAGACTGTTGTACCTTGGACATTGTGTACTATTTAAATTTAAAACCAGTGTCTCCCTCTATTAATCCATAAATGATGGCAGTTATACGAAAAAATTTATTTTAACTAATTAAAGTAAATATTTTTAAAATATTTGAGTGAGATTTTTTACTAACGACTTATCCACAAATGATTGTGGATAAGTGATGTTTTTAGTTACATCTTGCAACAATTGGTAAGTAATTACGCAGTGTTGTTATTTGTTTTGAACATAACCTCTAAGCTATAAAATTATTTGATTGGAAAAATGAATGTTCTTGTACCTTGAAACAAAATAAACTTATGTACCTTGAAAAGCGTTTAATAGCACAGGTGGTTAGGTTTTTTGTGTTTTTTTTACAGAGATTGTCTTGCCACGAAGCAAAACTGGTAATAAGAGAGATCAAGCAAATCCAAAGCTAGCCTCACCATACTCTTCAAAGCCAAAAAATTTAAAGATAAAAGAGGAAATAATGAATATGCGATAAATTTTGCTGCTAAGTGTGACTGCAGCGCTACAGTAAATATGAACTACGAGAGGCTGTCAGAACAACAGTAAAGGGAAAATTTTTGGAAAAAAGTATAATAGATAATAATAAATTAGTCGTCAAAAAAATGTTACAATTTAATACTTATTACAATTTTGTAATTATCTCGAACAAACCAAAAATACAAGTAAGTATCTATAATGATGAAATATATAACAGATGCAGTAATCATATATAAGGTTAAGTTTCTTCAAATGATGTCAAAATCTCGTAATAATAATATTTGCATATAATTCTTTGAAATCCCATCTGTTTTTGATATAATATTGGTTCTGGTATGAAAATATTGTCAAAATATTTTTCAAATAATTAGATAATGCAGTGAGGGGATAGCTGAAACTTACAATTTATGTTGTTGCTGAAACTTGACACTTTAAGTAAAAACTTATTTTTATACTCATTGCCCAACGAAAAGCATAATCTTCCACTGGTAATTGAATCAAATTAGAGAAAACAAAGAGTTACTTACTTATGTGAAGTACCAGACATTTAACAACAAAATATAAGAACTGCTAATCTTAGATAACTGCAATCTAGTTTAGGCTATAAGGTATACGTATAAAATATGATAGATAGGATTGGTGAAGTGATTCGTGTGGAATAGTAGTGCAAATATTTCAATTTGTTTACCGATTAGGAAAAATTCTGTTATTAAGTGATACATCTGAAGGTATGTGAAGTGCCTTTAAATCTTCATCACTAATTTTCTCTTTTAGATGTCGAAGAATTCTGTTGGTACCAGCATGAATAATGTCAGGTCTTATTAGTTTTAATCTGTTACCATCAATTTTTAACGATAACAGATGCGGCATTAGACCTATCGTGTTTGGTAATCTAAAAATAAACAAATTATTTTGAGAAGAAATTTTCATAATTTTAAGAAGATAAAATTCCAAATACATCTTATTTAAAAATCAAATCCGTTTTCACAACAAATGTAAATGATAAATATGTTTTCGTGAAATCTGTAGTAATATCGTAAACATTTGCTTAGGAAGAATATCAATTATTGACTGAAAATATTATATTATCCATTTAGTTAGATTAGATTTTTGCTGATAGAGATGCAATTATATATAATAGCACATAATATGTTGGCGTGTTTCAATAATCATCATCTTTGAGTCATATTTATCTTTAAGTAAAACCCAAAACGAAAATGTACCATAAAAGTAGGTTATACGAGGATGTATTCATATCTAGTTAGCCTAGACCAGTTCCATACATAAACAAAATATAGCGTTACCATAGCACCGAACAATAACTTATTAGAAGTATCAGTGTGAAGTTTGATGTCAAAAAAGTGAACCAGAGTTACGCGATAAATTAAAAGAAAAAAGATGTCCACCGAAATTGTGAAAATCGAAAAACTGGAGTATCGAGCCATCATCAAGTACCTGTATTCAAAAGGGTTGAGAGTAAGCACATTTACGGAGATCCAGAAACAAAGCAACAATCGATGGAATGACGACAATCTGGTTTTCCAAGACCTAAGAAGTTTCGTGTCCAAAAATCTGCTGGAAAAGTTCTTGCTTCAATTTTTTGGGATTGCCATGGAGTAATCATGATTGTTTTTTTTTTGGATAAGGTTAGAACAATAACTGGAGATTACTATTCGACATTACTGACCACTCTACGGGAAAAATTAAAGAGAAAAGACGCTGATAGCTATCCAAAGGTGTTTTGTTTTTCCCGAACAATGCCCCTGCACACAAATTTAGGTTTTGAATTACTAGAACACCCCCCTCATTAACCAAATTTGGCTAAGTTCGACTATTATCTCTTTACTCAACAGAGAAAAATTTAAAAGGTCGTAAATTTTCTTCCAACGAGGAGGTAATAAAAGCTGTGGAGGTCTGGTTTGCAGAGCAAGAAGAAACATTTTTTTTTGGAAGGTCTAGAGACGTTGCAGGTTGGCTGTAATAAATGTATCCAATAAGAGGAGAATATGTTGGGTAATAAAATATTTTGACATTGGTTCTATAGTGGGCTAAGTATTTTTTAATATATCCTCGTAGATGAGCATTCCCTTTTCCTATAAGTAAATGTGATTTCGTCGACGTCTGCCCCTTTCAAATTGATGGTCTTGCAGATGTGGTTTGGGGTCACCGACATTCTCAAATCGGACAAAAACCCGCCATTTAATGGTATGCTGATTTCCTTTTCAACCGCAGGGTGAAAAGTAAGTATGTCATAACTAATGTTGATATTTGTATGATGTTTTTTTGTTAATATTTTTAAAAGTAGAGATAACATTGATTTTTTGAGGAGTTTATTAAGATATTTATACTATGTAGGAAGTCTTGACAGTAATATTATACAAAATTCAAGTAATGTGGGAATATGTGGTGTATTAAATACAATGCCCAAACCTCTCGCCCGAATACAAGGAGATTTGGGTACTTTTCACAGGGTTCAGAAATTATTTTGTTTGAGACTGATTAAGAAAGAAAACTATTAGCACTTTGTTTTAATTTGAGACAAATATATATGCTACTGTTCTAAAATATTTAATTATGTATTAAAATGTTTCATTACAAAACATGCCTAATACTCTTTTACGTCCTCTACACTTGATTGTTTATTTTAATGATTAAGAATTTATCTGAAATGCACGAAGAGAAATTGTCATTATTAATAAATGCACAAAATAATAGAAACTTACTCTTCGAGATCATTATTGGTCAAATCTAATTTGATTAAATTGATCAATTTTGTAATTGCAGTAGGTACACTGGTAATTTGGTTATCTCTTAATTCTAGTATTTTCAAATGCTTCATATTATCACAAAACTCTAATGGGATATCCTACAAAATGTGAAATGTTCAAATAAAATTATTATTTTTCTTGTTAAGGGCATATACCTTTATGTAATTATTTCCAAAATATATCTCTTGAACTTGTTCGCATCCGCAGAAGTCCGGAATTTCTTGAATATCATTGTGTTGAGCGTAAAATATTTGTAATTTTCGGAGCTCTCCCATATTAGGTAATTTAGTAATACTGTTGTGGCTAATATCCAGCTTAAGAAGGGCTGAAAGACAATGTTTAAATTGAGAAAAGAGACATTTATTGAGAAATGGATTACAATAAATTTAGTTAAAAAACGTACATAAATGAAACTTATGAAAATATCAGTGTATATAACATGGTGTATATGATATTCGAAAATGAAGACTTTTTAGAACAATTATTGTGGAACTGAGCTCTTTTCAGTTATTCTTGGCTGATCTCCGTTATTGTATTGATTTATTAGTACTGATGTTAAATTTCACCGAATATACATAACCCTTCGACCAGCAGCAGAAAATAATCACCGCCTGTTTTATGCATATCACATTGGAAAAGGTCCCAATCAGGTTGTGGGTGAAAACCAGTTTCATCAGGTTACCGAATCAGTGGTTAATTTTCTTCAGCTCGAAAATGCTAACTCATATTTAGGTCATTAATAAGTCAAAAATAATTTCATAAAATATGAACCTTTTCATATGCCCGTGTCTGGGCGACACCACAATCGACAATACACTACAAGACAATGACGATTTTTCAATGATAGTCAACATTGAAGGAACATTTGCAGAAGACGACATTCAGAAAAACACTAACGACTAACAAAAAAAACAAGATATCACTGATAGCAGACATACAAAACATTCGAATTATGATGAAAATCCAATTATAGGCATACCGTCGATTGAATGTACTGTTAATTATGGTAAAAATCAAATATTCCTTAAAACAGTTTTACATTCATCCGCAAAATTAAAAAGAATCGTTTTATTTGGCAATAAACAACGGTTCTTGGTTCAGCTATCTAAAAATAATTTTGAAAACGATATAATCAATCTTATTAAAGAATATATAGTTCCAGATATTCAATATTATCTATACTTCGAAGATCCTGGCCTGAACGAACCATTCTCAGCTTGCTAGCAAAAATATTATTGGTCACCATCCATAAAACTGAAAAAACGTTCTATAAAATTATGAGATGTCGCAAACAAGGACGATATCAAAGAAATAATAACAAATTATCACGAAAGTAAATCAAACCATCGTGGAATTAATGAAACCCTTCAAAGAATCAAAGAAAAGTATTATTGGGAGGAAACGAAAAAATCTATTCAAACATTTATTATCGAATGGGAAAAATGCTACAGAGCAAATATGATAGGCATCCCGTAAATTTGAAAATGAATTTGACACCGACTGCAAATAAACTATTCGAAATCATTCACATAGATTCCTTCACTTTTGAAGATTCAAAATTTTTTACGATAATTGATAGTTTTTCTTAATATACCCAAGCATACCATTTAAATGCACTTTCTAGCACAGAAATAGCGAACAAATTGATAAAGTATACTAAATCAAATTATTTGCGATAATGGCACGGAATTGAAAAACACGGTCATTACAGAATTACTAGGATTACATAAAATTAAAATTCATTTTTGCTCCCCGGATCACCCTCAAACGAACGGAATTATAGAACGATTTCATTCAACGATAATAGAGCATTTAAGACTATTAAATTCAGAAGGATTCTCCAACACACCTATAGAAACTAAAATGACAAATACTAAATACTAGCATATAATAATACATTACATTCGGCTACTAAATTAAAACCAATGAATTTAATTAACGGACATATTAATAACAATAAACTATCTAATCAATGATTATGTTAATAAACATAAAGAGCATTCTAAATTATTGTATGCCAGAATCAAAGCTGATTTATCTAATCAAAAAGACAATCGTTTAGAAATAATAAATAAAAATCGAGAAAGTCCTCAAATATTTGTAGTAAACCAAAAGATTTTTATAAAAAAGAAAAAGCGACAGAAAGAAAAACGCAAACAAATTACATAAGCCATTTTAAAAAGTGAATTTCCCTCGACCATCTTCGAACCCGGATATACAATTGGAAGACATGGAGCATCTACACTTAGCAATTATATTAGGGACTAGGAATATGCTTCTCGTATACCTATCTATTTCTTGGTATACCATGTTTTTCGAACCAACTTATAAATTTTGAATGACTGGCGGTGTTAAAGGAAATGACTTTTTTCAACACCACCAGGACTGAAGAAACTGAAATAGAAAAGTATATAATATAGCCTATGAACTGAACTGGTAAAAGGAATTATTGATTACTATAAATAAATACCATTATCTTGTAAGTTAAAATACTTAATATTTGTTAAGGTAAATACATAGATTTTTATGTTAATTATTATACGATATTATATGATAATTATAATTTTCGATAACTGAACAAGAATATGTTGTTACAATAAAATAATAGTGTTTCAAGTAATTTTCCAATATATAATGTGTAATTGAGTAATTAATCACTCGGTGATTAATTGCACTCGCTTGCGCTCATAGCAGTAAACTTGACCTCGTGAATAATAACCTCCATTAAACACTCGTGAATAATATACTATCTCTCCGCCGAGGAACAATTATAAAAATAAAAATTTAGTTGATAATAGTACATAGATTCAAATATATTAAACCATATGGGAGCTCTATTCGTAATTATTATATTGTGGCCGAATAACTTTTATTTTTGATTAATGCCCCAGTTAATATATATGAACCATTTCTAAAATTATTCTTAGAGAAAGGAAGAAATGCTCTATTGTCAAAAAATTGTTTACAAGTTGTAGACAAAAACTTGTAAAAAGCTACACTTACAAATAACTAAATAAAGATACAAATAAAATAAAATCTAAATATGAAGTATCCACATTATTATAAATTATTTCTCAATTATTCATAAACATAAAATTTTATCCTTTATGACTTATTGTAATTCTACATTTACTAAAATTACGTAGTAAGTGCTGAGAAAGTCATTGTATATATGACACATTTCGATATCTGCTTTTTGTTATGGACATAATTTTTGACTTTTCGACCTTACTTTGGTTTTTATCAAAATATTACTTGCTGCAGTTTTAAACAAATTGTACTGTATGGAACTAAAAATGAAACATTCATTCTTTGTAAATGTTTTTTGGATGGAAGTTGTATAGAATAATACTTACATCTTAAATTTACTATGTCTGGAGGTAAATTCTTCAAGTTATTATGTGATACGTTAAATTCTGTAAGTCTAACTAGAAACCCTATGCCCGACGGTAAGCTTGTTATCACATTATTAGATAAATCCTGTAATAATAATAATATTTAGTATTAGGGTACATTTCTAATGCAATTCAAGGTTAAAAACCGTGCTAACACGGTCCAATTATATTATTGACATAAAGGATTGCTCACAGTGCCGAATTTAATATTTTGTCAGTTACTTTGTTACAACCTCTATGAAAAAAGTGTAATAGGCTTATATGTTAATAGCTTGAGCACTACTTCAAGATGCAGTTTTGTCCAAATTTGTCGAATTTATTTGGTTCTGGGCTTAACAAAATACTATCTCAAAACACTTTTAACAATTTGATGTATTGAATGGTAAGCTCACGTTCGTGAGACTGAAAGAAAACAATACAATCCATAACTATCTCAAATTCTATTGTCACCATCATCAATATAGACGAGTGGAAAAGAAATTCATAGTTTATTTCTGTAGCCATATGGAACCAAAAGACGGCTCGATTAAACTTCACCTCAAAAAACTAGTGCAAAGGCGTATGTGCAAGCATTTTTCGCAAAGTCATTGGTAAAGTTCATTAGAAATGGTCCCATTTTACGTCGTGTGTCACTTCGCTCTTCATCCGCGAATTGCATTAGAAATGTACCTTTATGAGTTTAGAGATTATAGAAGCTCAAGAGAATATCAAATTTCCATATCAATCATTAGTTGCTTTCCAAATGCACAATTTGAGCACACAGCCGAGGGTAATATTACCCAGTGTGTTTAGACCAAAATCCATGAACATCAAGACATAATAACAGTTTTAGTTCTAATAAGTATTCAAAAAGTATTTTTTTGATTTTTTAGGAATAGTTTTTATAACTATTCTATGATTCAATTGATAATAATGTTAAAAATGAAGCAATTCAAATAATTTTGTACAAACCAATCCAATCCTAAAATATCTTATATCATGTTTATATACTCAAATGTATATATTCCATTACTTTAGAGTGAATATATTCTATTCCTATAAAATAGAATATGGACTTACCAATTTTTCTAGCATTACCAAATCTGACATATCTTTGGAAATAGAATCTAAGCAATTATGGCTTATAAAAAGCTGTTTAAGCTCCACCACCTTATACAATTCTTGTGTTAAATGAGCAATTTTGTTATGATTCAAAGATAGTTTTGTTAATTTTCTCAAAGCACCAATTTCTTCTGGCAGTTCGGTTAATAAGTTATCATGTAACTAGAACAAATAAGTCATATCAAGGCTCAACTACAAGACTAGTTATTAAAGTAAATTGGAATAATGTAAAGCCTCCCTTAAATATCTGTACTATATCAAATAACAAATATCAAACTTTGAGATGTTGGTAGATAATAATCGAGCAATCTAAGAAAGTGTTAATTTTAGATTTCAAGCATTTTACAAAATCTAGGACACTTATACTAATTTTGTGCTTAAATTGCTGGTTTTTTTCTATTAATTTTCACTGTATATATATATATATATATATATATATATATATATATATATATATATATATATATATATATATATATATATATATATATATATATATATACATAAAGGTTCATGTTTGGAGAATTTCATTATCTTTATAAACAATCAGGGGAACACCTTGCAAAGTTTGACTACATACATTCGCACATCTATGCGAGTTGATAGAAAGATGGAGAAATTGTTATAGCAGACCCATTCTATCTGAAAAACAAACCTATTGTGGTGATGTTCATTTTTTTGGTACCAAAAAGGGTTCTAACAAATATTTCACTGACTAATCTATCAATATCCATGCTGACCTCACTTAATATAAAAGCAAAAAAAATATAATAAACAATTAGTGCCGCTCTTAATGTTACACGGCTGCCAAGCATGTTTCAACGCATCGCTCCAATATAAACACCTGCATATAAAACAATGAAATCATTTTTTCTGCTTCACTAGTATTGTCTCTCTTATCGTTTACTGCAGCTCCAACACAAACACAGTCTCAAGTACCAAGGAAAGATAATTGCTACACTGTAACCTCCATTTAACAAATTCTTTGTAATCTCTTGAATTATCCATAAGAGTCAATGTAAAATATAGCTTTATATTGCAATTTATGTTGCAATAGACTTGGACACTCTTTTGTTCTTAAAACAATCATTGTTGTTTGATGGAAAGTAATGTAAACACTGCTGTTCGTCACTGTTGTTAAAGATTAAAGTTTAAATGTACTCTTCAGATTTGTTATATTGAGGTTGCACTGTATAATGTACTTCAATATTTGATTGATATATTTGAATATTATTAGTCACAATCATTAACAAAGTATTCTTACATTTAAAACCATTAAGTCCTGGAACAGGCCAATTTGCTTTGGTAACTTAATTAAAACATTAGAACTAAGGTCTAGATGAGTTAGAGGTTTCATATTCCACCATGCTTCCTCTTCTTTCACTGGTTTGCTTAAATCTACATTTATTTCATTTTCATTAGTAACTTCATATATTGAAAACAATTTTTCTGGAACTGCAAATTTAATTAGTAATTATGAATTGTTTTTTTATTTCGAAATTAAATGTAATTACTATCAGAAGCTCCTTTCCTTGGCTTTAAAAGAAATAGGAAATTAAAGGTTGTTTCTGAATTAAATCAATTTAATAACTTAGTTTGAAGATGTTTTTAAATGCGTACATAATTCATATTAATGTTTTTACCTTCAGACATATGCCTTGAGGATAAATTCAGCTGCCCTGTACTTCTTACTTTTTTTATCACATCTTTTGTGATGTGTTGATTCTCTTCATCTTTAGTTTGTAAATGAAATACTGGATCCACGAACTTTCTCCGTGACTTGACTTTGTTTTGTTTCTCCATTATTAAAAAGAATACTATAAATCAAGTTAACTTTGAAAATTACTTATTTAAATAATTGTTTTAATCGATTTTTCAAGGTTACTTCTTCTTTACTCAATTTTTGGGTCTCCCCTTTGACAATACTTAGCCAGATCTGGATTTCGCTTTGTATTCACTATTTTTCATTTCATATTCATTAATTTCCTAATTACACAACAATTGATAACATTTAAATTTTTCGATTTGTTTTCCCAATTTAGTTAAGCTAGTGATGTTTAAAAAAAAACAGAGCAACAATACTTAAATAGCTCTTTTCATTTAAGGCCTGCAACCAACATTCCACACACATATCCTAGAAGTATATAAGGACTCATGATACACATAACATATTCACCTGCAGTGCAGCAGCTCCTATATCAGGGCCAACACCACCAACCTACCTAAAAATTTTTAAACGAATCTCTCTCTCACACACACATGTGTCCACAAACCACCTATTTTATAGACATTTCACACAAATAGCCCAAGGTTGAATTTGAAGTTTAAATGGGAAGGAATTTCCCACTATTAAAGTGCTGACAATAAATTATTTTCTTTCTCAATCCAGATATTTCGTTCAAGTTGCTCATGCTTGAGAATGCGCAGAACCCAGCTGGAACCTCGGAGGATAGAGAAAGCGTTATCATTCTGTCTTCCTTAATCGCAACAGCTTTCATTTATAGAAACTGTCCATATAAAAGTATTGCATATGTATATGTCTGCCATCATAATTATATATCAAGTTGACGAATTTAACACCAAACAGGATAATTTAATGTTACTAAATATTCTACAGGTTCTCTTGATGATGCATAATGCATAATTTAGATTGCGTTTTTTGGCTTATTTTAGCTGCATAAAATGATTTAGTTTATGTTTTAATTGCTTTTTCAAGCCCTTAGAAACATTTTAGAAGAATTTTCAACGATTTTATTGTGATATTGAATGGTGTGATTGTTTATCCCGTCATTAATGAAGCAAAATCATGGATCTACAGAGGTAAGTGGTAGTTATATTATTATGGGGATGGAGGGAATATTATTATTAAGGAATAATTAAGATTAGGTAACAAGGTAATAATAGTAGTCTATTTTCTTATGCAATTTCTAATAACTACAACTAGCTTAAACATTTCCAAAATAAAATGCACAATTACAAAATTATTATTACTTGGTTATGTAACTACACAAAAGTGCCTACAATAAACTTAAGATTTATTTAACAAAGTTTATTTTTAGGAAAAAGAAAACAAGTGAATATTCAACAAAGAATTTTCGACTAATAGTACTCGAAATAAACACATGAATTATGTCGTCCTCCAACGTAGGCTCCTATAAGAAAATGCTGACGGCACGCATCCCACAGTCGATTTCCCTGAAGCAGCGTTTTCAGAAACTCCAGCTAAATCGCCGGTGTTCTCAAGAACCATAATATAAAAGGCAGTCTTAAACTCGCTTTCAGTTCAGTAACATATATTTTTATCGTAATTCTCTTCATATTTTCCATTACATAAAAAATACTACAGTTAAAGTTTTCTTCTTAATTTGGATTTTTTCACAGTACACTACCTGGCAAGAAGTAGCAACCATCCAAAATATTTTTAATTTATTTTTTATGCCGCTCACTGTATAAATATATTGAAAAATTTACATTTGACAGTAGATTTTAAAAAGTCACTACATTCTGGTTATGTATTTAAATTTGGCGGGCTTTGCTTTGGTGCAATTTTCTGTGTGCCATTTAGCGTATGCTTTCCTAATTGTTGTGTTGTGGCCGTGTTTTTGTGATTTTCAATAAATGTTGTGTATAACATAAAGAACCTATTAATATAATGCATTTGTTCCTAAATTCTCAAAAGGACGTAAAACATTTTAATAGATGTCTGCCGGCTATAAACAATACTAAATTAACTGCAAGGGATTTGTTACGAAGTTCAAGTAATAAAATTTATAATAAATACACACACATTATGCTTAGTTTCTTATTAAACTTAAAGGATTATCAGATTACTTTCAAAAGCCTATTTGCCTACATTTTACTTGAGTAGCGAAACAATAACTTAAATATTTTTATCCTAACAAGATTACAACTCCAAATTTATTTTTTTTTTTTTTCATAATTGTTCTCAAAATTTGATTTTTGTGATGTTAAATATTTGAAATATGCCATTTTCAGAAATACTAGAAAAATTTGAAAATTCATTAGTTCTGAAGTATCAGTATGAACTACCTTGAAATAATTAAAATTACGCCCTTTCAATAAAACTTAAATTTGCCAGTATTTTATGAAGGATGTCATATTAGTAGTTCAACTTCAGACCCCCAGTCAACGTCAATTTGGTTACAACAAATAACATTTAGTGATCTAATTATAGGTGTGTGGGTATGCCTATACAAAAATATGAAGTATAATGTATGCTGCATTCCTATTATAAAGTTTTATTTTTATTTCAAAAGTAATATTTCATGCAAAGACATGTCTATATATATTTTATTTATACAAGATGGCTCAAAGTCATTACATTTGCACAGATACACATTTCTAAAATATTTTGAAGTATACAGCGACAACATAAAGTAGTTTTTTTAAATAGGACACCCTCTATATTTGTTTACCAATAAATTTAGCGTAAAATTCTGCATCTTTTCCCATAAATTTTAGACGTTGCCAAGTTGGAGCGAAAAATATGAGGATTTGACGAAAAAGTAAACAATGAATGTGCCGTTTAAAATAATTCTAGTTTTTGTGACAAAATCAAACCAGTAATTTTCTACCTTTAAAAACTGTAATAAAATAAATAAGTATACAAAACACCCGCAACTACTAAGGAAGACGTGAAGAATAGAATTAAGGTTTTTCGAACTGCCGATGTCAATATGTTACATCGTGCTAGTAGAGCTTTTGAAGTTCGCATTCATTATTGTATGCAAGTAAATGGTAGTCATTTTGAACATTTAATAAAATAGTTGTTATCTAAAGTGTAGTTCTTTCTTATTTGTTGTTAGTTTTATTTGTTTATTTTGAGTTTGTAAATACCCTATATTAAGTTGTATAATAGTTTAATAATTGTTTTTGAGCAGTTATCAACGATTTCCCACCTCACACAGATTTTGCACTAAAATCGGATAAGAACATATGAGTTTTTTACATTATTTTCACGTGTATAATACACTCCTAGAGCTTGGTGCGCTCCTCCCGACTTACCCTGTATATAAAACATTATAAAACCTTGTCAATGAATTTATTGTTGTACATATTCTAATAAGAAATATACATAAAACCGAATTGTGGTACATCAATTCCATTATTTCTCTCTCAATTGTTTGTTTGCTTTATGTTGTTTTGGTTTAGATATGGAGGGTAGAGTGCTACAGAAAGTGTCCATCAAATTCTTTATGTTAAGGTGCTACTATCGCATGAGTGTAAATTTTAAATAAAGCGATGACTCTAAACATTTCAATTTTTTAACACTGCATATTCAAATAAGACTGAACGATCATATGATATCTCGTCCGACAGGAGCGCCATTCTGTTTAAATTTTGAATTATAATTTACCCTCTACAAGCGGACAATTTTTAAGCTAAGCTCCCATATGAGATGGTATTCCTTACCTCTACCCTCCATAGGTTTAGATAAGGTCAGGTTAGGTTATTAATGTTTATTCATTCAAGCAAAAATTATATATGACGTATATAAATAAAAAGTGAGAGTATTCTATGTAATAGAAATACTTCAAATAGGGCAATCATGTTCAAATCTACACAAAAATAAGGTGATTTATTTAAGAAATGATATTCGACTTTTTGACCAGATTTTGTTTAGAAACAGCATACCTTCCTTTACTTAGTCCAAGTCCAATAAAAATAATTTTAGTGTAATTCTTTTATATGCACTTTATTACTTATCTAAATATTGCCCAAAACATAAACTAGCATTTGTTCCCCCAAACCCAAAAGCATTTTTCAAAGCAATCCTTCGATTGCATTTTTGCCATTCTTGGCTAATATTAGGTACAAAATTAATTTCATTATCTTCTACATTTTCTAAATTTATAGTAGGTGGTAAAATACCATCATCAATTGCTTTTATAGTTAAAGCAGCTTCTAAATTTCCAGCAGCACCTAACAAGTGCCCATGTGCTCCTTTAGTAGATGATACAGCAATGTTTTTACAATAAAAAGCAAATAATTTCTTGATTGCTTTTATCTCTATAGCATCTCCTATAGGAGTTGAGGTGGCATGTGCATTAATATAAGTTATTTGGTCTACGAGTATTTTTGAGTCTTTCACTGCTCTCTCCATTGCAGAACATGCTCCAGTTCCATCAGATCGAGGCGCAGTTAAGTGAGATGCATCCCCCGACAGTCCATAACCTAGAAAATATAAATTTAATTTATAGATAGTTATTTTGAAATGTTAGTTACCTAAAACTTCAGCATAAATGTAAGCATTTCTGTTTAAAGCATGTTGCAACTCCTCTAATATTAATATAGCACTTCCTTCTCCCATGACAAATCCTTCTCTCAACTTATCAAAAGGTCTTGAGGCTTTTTCCGGATCTTCATTAAAAGAAGTACTTAAAGCTCTTAGCCTAGAAAAGCCTGCAATTGACATGGGAGATATACAACTTTCTGTCCCACCACATATCATAATTTCAGCATCTCCATTTCGTATGAAGCGAAATGAATCTCCAATAGCATGTACTCCAGTTGCACATGCTGTAGAAACTGAATGATTAGGCCCTCTTAAGCCATATCTGATGCTAATTTGTCCTGCTGCCATATTAGGTAAAATACGTGGAACAAAAAATGGACTTACATGATGGTAACCCTTTTTTAAGGCATCATAAGTATTACATATATCTTCCAAGTCTATCATACCCATTCCTACAGCTACACCCGTAACATTTTTAGTTGAATCATCCATTTTATCTAACTTTGCGTCTTCCAGGGCTTGCTTAGTACTTATCAAAGCAAAACCTGTTGCGGGAGCCATAGATCTTAACTCTGGCTGACTAAAGTAATTGAGTAAGTTTATTCTACGGTTATTTTCTTTGGCATAACCGCCAATTTTACATGGTAAGGAATCATAACCCGAGCCTTCTAGTTTTGATATTCCTGATTTTCCAGCTACAATATTTTTCCATACCTCTTTTATTCCCGTTCCTACAGGTGATACTACGCCAATTCCTGTTACAACTACTCGTCTCTGCATCATAAACAAAAATATTCATTCATTTAAGTCGTTAAGGTAATATAACTATTATTATTAGTATGCTTCTTCTTTTTTCTAATTTAAAATTTTAGGAAACAACGATCGGGTCAATCCGATCATAAATCAACGGTAAACCGATCATGATCTCAATGTTAGGAGAGTAAACCAAATCACGTTCAGTATCATTCGGAAACTGAATGAATTATTCGGATCACAGGATTGGATTAAATCTATGAGTATAGACATGTGGTAGGATGTGACTAAAGTTAGCAGAGCAATATAAACAGAAAAAAAAAACATTAAGAGGAAAATTAAGTACTAATGGAATGCCACATTACGAAAATTATTTATTGATTTTGCACATTTAACTTGCATTGCTCCGCTAACTTTTTTCTAAAGTTAGCAGAATAGTCAAATTTCTCAAACACTTGCACAGCAGAAAATTTCGTAATGTGACACTTAATTTTCCGCTTGTTTTTTTGTCTGTTAATATTGCTCTAATAACTTTATTGATATTTTGATGTGCTGACGTGCTTACAAAATACTATTTTCTCTCTCGTTCCAGTTACGCATGCTTGAGAATGCGCAGAACCGAGCTGGAGCCTCGGAGGTTAGATAAAGCGTTATCATTCCGTCTTCCTTAGTCGGAACAGCTTCCAAGTATAAAAACTGTCCATATAAAAGTATTAAATATATGACTGCTGTAATTAATGAAAAGAGATAAGGGAGTAGAGAAATATAACGGTGGAAGGAGTACGATGCAAGAAATTAAAAGGAAAACTCTAGCTCTACTAACTATCTTTGTATCAATCCATTTCTCTCTAGTACTTAGGCTACGAAAAAAAGAGGAATATAACATTTATGCTGTATGTCTACCATTTGGCCAAAAGCAAGTAGCTTACAGTGGTGAATCAAGGCATTTCAAGTTAATTATGTTTCTAGTTTTTCTCTAATAGCTATTGCAATCAAACAAAAAATTGAATTATATCTGTTATCATATTTCTATTAAATTGTTATAGAGTTTATAAAGAAAAAAATTTGAAATGAAATATTACTGTTTACACAATAGGGAAATAGAATAGAATTGGTTGAGTGTGAAATATACTAGGCTGTTTTCATAGGTATGAGTACTAAGGTCTGGTGAAGAAATTTTTTTTCAAGCATTTTTTACTTTCTTCAAAACAGTCGTTAAGCTCTTACCCCAAAAAAGTCACGAATTATATGAATATTTTTTAATTACATATATTGATAAATAGTTGTAATATAAACAAAGCATTCTGCTCTTTGTTACAATCATTTGACCTTTTTTTTAAGTTCAATTACAACTAATTTGGATATAAGAGCAATGAGCTCTGTCAAAATCATGAAAAATTTAGCATGCAAAAATGGTGGGGAATAATAGAACTTTTCAGTTGGCAAAACACTATAAAGTCTGTTCTTGGTAACTACAGAACTAGTTTGGAAATGGTGGCACTACATCTTCATCATCGGACGAATGTAAAATATCAGAAAGTACTAAATCGTTTTCCATGATTGTTAATACTACAAGACCTGAATCACATCAAATAACCTCAAACACAACAATCAACAAATGCTCCATTGCTCTCTGCACTTTATCGTTCTTTGATTCCTATCGAAATAATTCTATACACTTATGAGCTGGCCTGCAATGGTCCAGTTCCAGTCTAGCTACCAAAAATAAACCTTTAGATTCACACCGCTTTATTTATAATCCGAACCTGTACTTTTAGGCCTATTTCCTATAGAAATTATGATTGGATGTTCAGGGATGCCTGTAGAGATATAAACATGAAATATCATGATAAAATTAATTAACAAAACTAGAGCTGAGTTTTAACTTGAACTTTCCAATAAAAATCGATCGCGACGATCGGAGCCATGAAAAATTTTCGTCTGAGCTCGTTCGCAATCAACTGATAAGTGATATCTAGGATCACAATTGACAGATTTCATATAAATATAAGTAGTGAATTACATATGTCAATCTTGTTGTATACTTAAACAATTTCTTTTTTGTTTAAAATGCTTTCCGAAATTTATTTAAAACGGGTAAATATGACTGCAGATGTGTATGCAGTATGTGTTCAACATGCCTTAACGACCGAAAAGCAAGAAATTATGGGGCTACTTATTGGTGAAGTAATTAGGATCTAATATATGTATTGAAACAAAATTTGTATTGATGTATTGTAGGTAGATGAAAATGAACGTACATCAAATATATCTGCCTGTGTTATCTTACATAGAAGCGATAAACAACCAGATAGAGTAGAAATATCCCCTGAACAGTTATGCACAGCATCAATGCATGCTGATCAACTTGCAAATAAACTAAATAGACCGATGAGAGTATTAGGGTGGTATCATTCCCATCCACACATTACTGTATGGCCGAGTCATGTTGGTTAGAAAACCTATTATTTATTCTTATATTACAGTTCTTTATTACCAATGAATTATGTTTGCTTATTAGGATACAAAACTGGACTATGAGTAAACAAAATTACCCTTTCTACCAATGAAAACCACAATCTAAAATATTGAGCAGGGCTATATGCAGTGACATAGAGACTAATATAGATGTAGACAAAGTCACTTCAGTGATGTTCCTTTTCTTTAATTTTCAAGATCTACATACTACATTTATTCCACCAAATATGTTTTGATAGGACATGCCTACTCAAAACAGGGAAAAAATATAAATGGGTGTTGTTAAATTATTCAAAAGCATATAGATTGGAAAAAAGTTTTATTTTATAACTTGAGTGATTTAATTTTGTTGAAAAGTAATAATCTTCTGCTTTTTGCTTTACTGAAGTTCTGCATCATATTGTTTCTTAAGTAGTTTTTCATTTTATAGTTCATTTGTAATTATTTATTGAATCATCTGGTTGGTGTCATTTACGTTTGGTAGATTAGGCACTAAAAGTTGTAGTTCTTTATAAAGTTCATAAGATTTTATGTTTTTGCTTTCTCCATCTCTAAGTACAGACCTAAATACAGAGCTTAAAATTTTCAATATTTGGCAAAGATTTTAAATTATTTATGTTGTACAAGAATTTAAAATTGTAATATTCAGCGAGTGCAGTAAATCTTGTGTTAATGTCTTGTATCACAGCGTGTGCCAATTGTCAATAGAGATTTTCTGCATTGAGGGACTAGTTTGCAAAACACAGTTATTTGTTGGTGTGCAAGTAAACTGTAATTAATTTCTTTGGACCAAGCAACATCTGACATCAATATTTTTAAAATTCATAATCAAATTAGTATTCTCTAACAATTGTTTACTAACCATTTGGACTTTTGCTTACATATTGTACTAGCAAGTTTAAGTTCCAAATTTAACTGGCATCTATCCAGAAGTCACCAATACATTGAGAATATTCTTGTTATTTTTTTTTTGCACACCGACAAAATCTCTTCCATTATAATGTATTCTTGACTTTCTAGAGTTTGAATCAGTTGACATTTCAATACCAATTTCTCACTATAGCAGTTAAGTGTAATTATTTTGTAGATATAAGAACACAAGCAATGTATCAAACAATGGATCCTCTATTTGTGGGTTTAGTTTTTTCTGTTTTTCAAAATAATGCAAGATCACGAGAAAATCAAATCCAAGTAACATGTTTTCAAGCAGTCCAAGAACATTCCGAGGTCGAAAGAAGAGAAATTGAGTTGGTGATACAGCCATCATCATTTGAAAATTACAATTTAGAAGGTAGGGAACGTAGTAAGGAAACACCAAAGTGGACTAACTTTAATATATTTTCCGAACTTTCGAATACTTATGTATTCATCGTCTCTGAAAATATATTAAAGTTACTCTACTTTGGTGTTTTGGTGTTTCCTTTGCTACGTTCCCAATAATAATATAGCTGGCAAAGTCTTTTTTACAATTATATATATATATATATATATATATATATATATATATATATATATATATATATATATATATATATATATTTATATATAAATGCATCTAAATGTTCTTGATTTTAGGTCTCTTCTGTTTTAAAATTAGTTTTTTTGATAGTTTTTAAAAGAAAGAAATTTTGACGTTTTGACTTTTCTTTGTCTTTATAAAAAAAAATTAATTTTGAAACAGAAGACACCTAAAATCAAGAACATTTAAGCATTAATATATCAAAAAGTCTAAGAACTAAGAAATTGAAGAAAATTATATATATAGTGTGTTTATTTAAGTTGGAACCATATACAAATTTTTTTTACTAGTGGTTTTATGAAAAAAAATTATTCTTGATAAAAAGTTCTGCATGGTCCAAAAGTTAAAATGCAACCATCAGATATCAATTTTTTTAAGCAGTATACGAGGTTTGTTAAAAAATTTGAATCTTGTGCAAGAGTAAAGTATCTTTATTTTTCACAATTCAGAAAAATGTTCTGATGTAATGCAATGTATATGCAATTACAATTTATTGTGAAAATTCAGGTTTTGTGATTGTTTACTAATTATTCCATATTAATTTTTCTGGTGGGATACAATTTATCTCTCTTACCTGTTAAAAATATGATAACCTTTCTATTTATTACTGTTTTTGAACAAGCTCGCAATTATATATGTAATGAATGCATAATAATTATTTATTGTAGAATTTGAAAAATCCATACAAAGAATATTTATTAAACAGAAAGAAACATAATTAAATTTTAATTCAATGTCCTACAGCTTCGACATATATCTACAAGGAGTGTCAAATCAGCAGACCTAGGAGGCCAAAAAATATCTGAACCCCTGTGAATCACCTTCCCATTTAAACATATTTTCATGGAGTACTTCAACGTTTAATGTATTATGAAAGCACTGTCTTGTTGGAACAAAATTGTCATATGTTCTTGTCGTGCAAAAATTACTTACTTGATTTTTTAATAAATATTGTGCGGTATTTAAGGAATTTAGACAAAAAAAAGGTCCAACTAATTTACTTTTGTATACACCACACCATACGTTTGTTTCAAAAGAATATTGGTTCCGAGTTTTTATTACAAAGTTTGGATTGCTGTTAGACCACCAGCGACAATTTTGTGTTGAGACGGTTCTCTTTGAAGAAATTGTAGTTCTTGTAAAATACGGGTCTTGATCCAACTTTCCTTGGATCAGAGCGCAGAAATCAAAACGAATAGGTAGTAACGTGTGTACAAATTGCGGTTTGTATGCATGATATTTATTACCTTTCAAAATATTTGTCACTGTATCTTTACTTACTGAAGTAGTTTGGATTGCAGAGGCCCTTTTTCTTAATGACATTTTTGGGTTTTCTACGATATAGAGTATCACTTCAAATTCAGTGTCGCAACCCGTTTACGGCGTTTATTATTAAAATTTATTTTTTATACTTCCACTAGCTTTGAATTTATTTAAAATTTTTGCAACTATTGAATGACTGCTGTTTTTATGCGGATGTCTATTATTAAAAAAATTTGCGGCCTCTCTATGTGTTTTGTTATTACATCCAACAATTAACACAAACTCTATTTTTTCTTCACGATTTAGTAAATTTGCCATTTTTATTGTAATGTTATAAACAACTCACTCTGACATTCACAGTCACATACTTATGTCAGGGCATCATAGATTGCGTTAAATTTTATTCCGTCAGAATAATTAACATGGAATGATTAGTAAATATTCACAAAACCTGAATTTTCATAATAAATGGCTGTAATTGCATATTTGAATATAACTTTTAATTTGAAACAAATTTAATTTAAATTTTTTCTGAATTGTGACAAATAAAGATACTTTACTCTTGCACAAAATTCAAAGTTTTTGATAAACTCTGTATACTGCTTTAAAAAATTGATATCTGACGTTGCACTTCAACTTGTGGACCATGAAGAACTTTGTATCAACTTTTTTTCATAAAACCACTAATAAAAAAGATTTCCATATGGTTCCAATTTAAGTAGATATAATAATTAATAATTTTTGAGAGATTGATAAAAAATTGACGTTTCGACTTACCATCAGTCTTTATCAAAATTTGATATTAACACTGACAATTTGCTTATTTATATTGATTTATAGATCACCTCCATCATGAAAATCGAAATAAGAATAAAATCAACTTAGAACTTTGTTCTAATAAGATAAATCAATTTTTCCTTTGTCCCTACATCTCAAATATATAGCAGTAATCAATTATATTATTTATAGTTTTATTAGAATTTACAAAATACAGCTATAAATTTTATTTAAATTATTTAGATCTTTTTTATCATTTATAGTTTTTTCGTTCATATGAATGTGAACCATTTCTAAAAATTCCTTTTTCGTGTATTAAATTCAGTTTCAAGAATTTTTGAATCTTTATAATTGAATTTAGGTTTTTTGATATTTCATGGTTCGTTAAATCAGTTCTATTTTTTTATCGTATTGATGACCTTTTAGTCTATTTTTTAAATATTGAGATGTTTGCCCTATGTAGACAGCGTCACAATATATCAATAATCACTTGAAATAATTCGGTAATTGTTGGGAAAGCCCTGTACATATGGTAAGGAAAAATTGAATCTTTCATTACTAATTATGCTATAACACTT
The DNA here is from genome assembly GCF_026250575.1 of Diorhabda carinulata. NCBI lineage: Eukaryota > Metazoa > Arthropoda > Insecta > Coleoptera > Chrysomelidae > Diorhabda > Diorhabda carinulata. Next base: position 17,532,436 of record NC_079464.1, read on the forward strand.
GATATGGAAGCTCCCATAGCACAACCATCAATTAGTTTGTATATTTCATTTTCATATTTGAAATATGTTGTTGTAAGTGTAAGTTCTATAGCTTTTATAAATTCGTTTTGAAGTATTTCTGTATATTCTTTAATTTTGTCCCATTTGAATACTTGAAACAATCGTTCGAAGGGGAATGTCAAGCTTGTGAAGCTTTGGTAAACTATATATTTTAGGGGGTGAATGTCAACGTCATTATCATATTTTGATAAAGATTGAAGTTAAGTCAAGGTCAATTTTTTATCAATCTCTTAAAAATTATTAAAAGAAACTAATTTTAAAACAGAAGAGACCTAAAATCAAGAACATTTAGAAGCATTAATATATCAAAAGGTCTAAGAAATTAGAGAAATTTATATATATCTAAATTGAAAGAAATTATATATATATATATATATATATATATATATATATATATATATATATATTATGAACTTTTTATAGGAATAGCAAATCTTCCCAAAATCCTAATTCAAGAAGAAGTTGAATGTCATGATGTACAGGATAATGGTACTCAAGATGAGTTAAGTGCCCTTCATAATGATGCTTTCAAAACATTAGCTTTAGTACACATCGTTTGTAAAATATCTAGGCCACTTTGTGATGATCTTGAACAAAGAAAAAGAACCATTAATCAAAGGGTTAAGGAACTAGAAAATCTTAAAAAAAATTTAAATTGAATTGTGCTTATTTTTAAGTTTTAATTTAATATCGTTTATTGTAATAAATATTTTCTTTGTACTACTTATACTTATTTTATATACCCAGTTTCAAATTTCTAAGAAAATGAAGTGCAAATAGTGAGTAACAGTATCTTCTTAATATCTAAAGAAAGGTTACAATACAGTGAAAATCATGGAAAAAAATTTAATCGCAATTACAATATCATAAAATTTCAATCTTATACCTTAGATAAGTCAATTTTAGATTTTGCGTCTAATTCAATAATTTATTGTATTCAAATAGAAATTTTTGACATGCAAAGCTCGATCAATAACTTCAATTTACTGTTATTGGATGGCTATTATGTATTTATAAAGGGTAAAATTTTTTATCATGATTATTGAAGAGCAGTGAAGGCTATTTATATCAAAATATGAATCACGTCAACATATTGAGAGCAACTTGCCCGAAAATAATTTTCTTTTAATGGGTTGTAACAAATATTACCAACTGAAAGGGGTGCGTACCTTTGTACTGCCTAGCAAGGGAATTTCATTTCCGATCAATATCACGCGACTTTTAAAAATTGTATTCATATAAGTTACCATTGCGCTTTTGTGGGGCTATGATAGCGATTTCGGTGATATATTGCTTGGTTACGATTCAATATCAAGGACAGATTATTTCAAAATTTGTGTATTTATCCTACCAATTAAACCACTATTTATGTGTTTGAAGTAGGAGTGTTATACAAATTCAGGATCTCAAGTAAGACCAAAACATAAATATTAAGTGGCATCTTAAATACACATTTGCTTTCACCCATAGAAGCTCAATGTTGCAAATGTGCGAGGAATATATAAGCTGATGACATACAGGTTGTTTCTAAATTCAGGAGGTAATTGATCGTCTAAAATTAAGACGGGTTTTTCCTATAACAAAATTTCCTCAGCCCATCCCTTTTCGAGATATCACCCTTAAAAGATGGTGACTAAAATTTTGTTTTTATTTTTTTCTTCTGAAATTTGAGTAAAGCTATAAACTTAGTTCTGTAATTTTCGTGCACTCGCAAAGGACTAACTACTGGTATTTTGTCAATATAAAGTAGGGTTTCGTTCGAGACACTATCTATACTGCGCATTCTTAAAAATTCTCTAAAATATCAGTAGTGTTATACTCTTAATGAATTACAAAATCTAATAAAATTTTTTATAGAAATGATTCTATATATCTAAATAGTTTAAATTTGTTTCTAGACTATTGAAAGGTAAATTTCGATAATTTAGACTTTGCAACAGATTAACCTAAAGAATGTACAAAAAACAACAACTAGTAACTAAAGATATAATTGGTTAATAAAAATCAAATTATCAATAGAAAATGAATTGCTAATAAATTAAACTACTATTAAATCCATAAGTAAAACTCTGCAGTGTTGCTGTCAAATCACACACAGCATAAAATCAAAGAAGGAGAAAGAGCATTACCTTTTGCAATGCCCTGAAATAGCATCAAGGAATGTTCATATCTCCATTATCAAGAATAAAGGCAATAAGTGTTGTGGTAATTTTATCATACCTCATTGATGATAAATTTTACTCATTTGTCATTAAAAATTCAAGTCAAAAGGGACTCGTAGAAGTTTTAAATATATTTTTTAAATTGTATCTACCGACTTCTTTGGGTACACAGCTGCTCGCTTCAGCAATTTTCTCTTGTTAATCAGAAATAGGGTTATACATATAAATATTTATTTGTGTGATCTAGTAGGTACAGTATATATGCTAGGTAAAAAAAGTTATTTTCAAATTAATTACATTGATGAACGGAAAATGCTACGTCAATTTTGAATTAACGATTAGTAATAAAACCAAGACAAACTTGTTTAAAGGAATGTAATTTCAAAATTTTGAAAACAACAGATTGAATGGGAAAAAGATATAAAATAAACTACTTTCTATCACAGATGTGTGAATATAATTTTACAGAATAAATATAAATTAAACATCAATATGATAGACAGTAGCATCATCTTCTTGATACATGCACTGACATGAAAATGTATTTGGTGTAAAAACACTTTATTGTACTAATTGTGAATACTGATCTGGTGAATCGGTACTCATTGGCTGCTGGCCTCGTCAATAAGCTGGAAAATAAAAATCTGTAATAGAAGTAATGAAAACTCTGGTAATTACTAGTACTGCCTGACTTTTACTTATACATAGTGAACAGCAAGAAATTAATTAGCACAATACTAAAAACATAAAAAGAATTATTTAGTTGAACACCAAATATCTATCAGTCATTAAAATTTACTACATTGCCTCTAAAATTGGTCACTGCCAATAAATAACTCATTAAAACATTCTGTTTTATTTTGAAATAAATCCCAGTAACCACTGTGAATTCTATTTCATGTCAAGTGTAAATGAGTGCCTTTTAATGGCGATTTGAATTTTTACTTATAATTACTAATCTTTTTTTTGACAAAGCATGACATGAATTGAAGTTTAATTATCTTGAGGACCATTCCGGAAGGTCTTTATTTCTTTTAAGGATTAGCTCCGGTCGCTATACACCCTTGTCGTCGCGGTTGTTCGGTCAGCGTAATGAGTGATGTATGTGTGTTTCACTGCCTTGGTAAACTTTTTCTAATCTATTTAAACAAGAAAAAATCTAATCCAATGGTCCTTTGCCTTTTTTACAGCTGTTCTCGATGTATAACTCGGCATTTATTTATGAAGTACGGAGTTATTGTGCCAGTTGATGTCTTCTTATGGGTATAAGGCATACGTGATAATCAGTATTATGTTTTGTTTCCGTCTTCAGTTTGCTTTTTCTAACAATTAATCCGCCTTGCGTTGCTCTCACTTGTCTCACTTTGTCTTCTGTATTTTTAACGTGTTTGTTGAAAATAAGACCACCAATATCACCCCCGGGTATTTGGCTTTATTTGTCCACTGGATTACTTCATCGTTGATTTTTATATTCTGGTCGGGTCGGTGGCTCGTCCTTTTCTTATAGAGGACAGCTTGGCTTTTGTTGCTCCTTTATATCTCCCATGTTTTACATAATTCATCTATCTTGTTTGGGGCATTTTGGAGTCTTTTCGTGTTTCATTTCCCGAACTCTCCTTTTTCGTCGAGGTTTTGAGATCTTGGAATTCTTCTAATTATTCGATTTTATCCCCTAACATATTTGTTAGATCGTGGCTCCTAATTTTGAATCTGCCGTATTTGTCTGCTACTATCGTCGTTAAATTTTTGTTCTGCAGCTTCTGACAATGCTTCTTTAAAGACAGACTTGCTTTTCTACCGTTTCCTCACTGGTAATTTCTGTATTCGGTTCTAAACGCTGTGCTATTAGCCTTCTGCACTTTATCGAGTCGGTTTTTCTCACGTTTCTTCCTGTTTGACTGTTGCCACTACCCACGGCGGGGACGATCGGTGTGTGAGCATCACCGCCGTCGGCGGTTCTTATGTCTATAGGCACCACTATGTATCTCCACACAGCGATTAACGTCCAGCCGTCCTCCTTGCGGTGGGTAGTTCGATCTTACCGTTCATATCGCTTGATAAGATGGGTGATTCTCACGTCTATTTCTTCTTGCACTGTACCATGCATTCAGATATCTTACAATGATCCCTTGTTCCATCTGGGAGTACCGCTAACACCCCGGTTGATTGTTTTCATGAGTACTTCCGTGCTTAGTAGTTCGTCTGGTGTGTTCATTAGGTGATTACACAGCTCATTTTCACAAAGATCTTTGTGCCAAAGAGGTTCCGTCTATACCGTTGTACCCCGGCCTGGTAAGTCTACTTGCAGTGCAGCTTCTGCCTTTTCTGGTGCTAGTATGAGAGTTATTTTCTATGTAATTTGACACCATACCAAATTTGCTCTTTTAATAAGGTCTATCTCCTCTTTATTAACAATCAACATTGCTATTTTATCAACAAAGCCCATCGGGGTAACGTCTTTTGACAACTCCAATAGCAGATCACAGGATATTTTAAATTTTTTTTTGAAATTTTTAACTTTAATCCATTTACTGTCTAACTATTTTTGTCCTCTTTTTCATTATCGCTGTCAACTTCAGTTGGTTTAAATATCTGCTGAATTGCTTCAACCTGTATTTGTTAAACAGTAAGTACTTTACTAATTTATGATCAAAAATTAAATTTGAAATTTTAATTTCCTTTCACTTGTCGAATCTATTCAGAATCAGGAAAAAATACAGTGAATATTCAGTATTTCTAAAGCCGGACAAATTAATCAAAATAGTGGAGACGAGGAAACAGCCGACGGTTTGCAAAAGAGATGTCAGATGTTGTTGTTGTAAAGCTGAACATCAGCCCTCTATAAAAGAATCTGTCCTGACAATAAGAAAAATAGTACAAAAGCATGTCTGCTGGATGAAACTTGATGAATAGATAGACCACTAAATAAGCGGAAAAGTCTGTTTTGTAATTAATAAGGCACAGATTTCAAATATTATCGGGAATTAAGACACACGTACCTATCCCCAATTATAATACATTCTACATTTAATTTTTCGCTTCAAATTTAAGAAACATTGTACATTTTTCTCCAAACTTTATTTTATTTTATGGTGAAGTGAAGCATCCAATTGTTTCCACTTTTTTTAGAAACAAAGTATATGGAAATATTTTTTGAAATGTGTTTGTAATAATGTCAGAATTATGAATTTATGTATCAACCAAAATTATATATAAATCGACAGTGTACCCCTCTTTATTACAAACATTCATCTTAATGTTCACTATGTAAAACATGTTTATGCTCAAATTCACCATTGTATTTAAATAAATTATTTTCTACTTACAATCAATGCTATTTTTTCAATCAGTTATAATTGCCAAACTGGATGTGTTTTGGCTTAGAATTTTCTCTAGCCGAGAAACTTCGGTTATTACCATATCCCCAACGACCACCTTTGTGTCCTCCATAACTTCCACCACCACGGCTGGCAAGAGCAGATAATTTTGGATTCACAACCTTAAAATAAAAGTTGATCAGTTAAATTTGATTAACATGTTCATAATCTGTTTGAACTACCTGATTAGCTTCTGTAAGAACCGATATCAAATCCCTAGCATGCCTAGAATCTTTTTGTGTGAAAAAGGCATAAGAGGTGCCTGAATTTTCAGATCTGCCAGTTCTTCCTATTCTATGTATGTAATCTTCTGATGAATTTGGAAAATCGTAATTCACTACATATTTTATTCCATCAACATCTAATAAGAAAGTGAACATATTAAGTTGGAAATTTTCTTCCAAAAATCAGATTTTGCAGTGTAAAATTGATAAATGTACACTCGATCACAAAAATATACAACTATGAATACTATATAAACAGGATACAGGAATCCCCGTGTGTAATCAAAATAAGTTTAGACCAGAAATAAATGAGGTCAATTGTTATAAATAAAATTATATATTGTAAAAGGGTAAGATATAACAATGAAAATGCCTATTGCTTTTTTATCAATTAATAATGCTATGTACAGTTCTTGCTATAGACAAAGTATTAAAAAAGTATAAGAATTGAACTACCTTTGTTGTCAATATAGTAAACAAGATACGGATCCTAGCTCATAAGTTCGTGTCCAAAGAGGAAAATAATGCATATCAACTTTCCAACGGGCGCAGTTCATTTGCACTTTTGGATTGCCAGCAGTTAAACTATCAAGAGAAGTGAGTGTCTGAAAATATTGCGCCCTCCAGTAGAGGAGTTGACAATGAAAAGCAGTAAGCAACTTTGACTTTGGTATCATGTGTCAAAACAGTCTGAAGACGACCTTTTGAAAATTGTATTTTGAAAGTCAGGTGTTGATAAAAAATATCTAACCCTGAAGCAAAGACAAATATCAAGAGATTGTCAAATAAAGGCCTGCATTTAAAACCTGGAGCTGTGAAATTTAAAAAATAGAAGATGGATCTTCTCAAACAGTTTAAGCACAGTTTAGCAACTAATGAACATGTTAGAAATTAAAACTTCTAAAAAACTTATTCTTCCTAGAATTATGGAAATGGACAATTCCAATGATTTATTTAGAACGAGTTACTCATTCATTTTGGTATGAATTATTCTTATAAAATGGGCACTAATAAATTCCAGGCACACAGAAATCAATTTCAATTGTTGCGTTTGTGAAAGCACAATGTTTCAGCTAACAATTAAAATTAAGCACAAAAAAGACAAGACCATTAACCTCCATGTTTCTACATCCAGTGCTCTACTTAATGGTAGAACCAGTAGAAGAATGTGTATAGGAAGAAGTGAGTCCGCCCATGTGATATATTTGAAGTGTGTATTGGTAATTGACATGTTTAACAAAAAAATGAAACTAGCTGCTAAACTTATAGATATTGGAAAAACATTATGTGGAATAGCCAAAATCAACCAAAAAGTTGATGACATTTCCAAGAATGATAATTGCTTTGAACTAATTTTTATAATAAATATTAATTAATTTAAGTAAGAAAAAATCGTTTGAATGAACATACCCAATCCCCTAGCAGCAACATCTGTAGCTACTAATATTGTGGCCTTTCCATTTCTAAACTGTCTTAAAACATAATCTCTTTCTTGTTGACTCTTATCACCATGCATTGCAACTGCAGGCCAGCCTATCTGCCTTATACCATTCGTTATATAGTCTACTTTCTTTTTTGTTTCTGCAAAGATGATTGTTTTGCTTCCAGGTTCGCAACCATCACTTATTTCTTGTAAAAGGTCTGTCAATCTGGAAATAATCATAAATTAGTTACTTTTATAAATGAGCCGTTTATTTTGAAAGTGGTCTTACTCCATTTTACAACTTCATGTTATTTATCAGTAAAGCATTTTAGTTTTCATTAAGTAAGTAAGTAAGTAAGTTCCAGACAATAAGATAATTCTTGACACATAAGTTCTCAAATATAGTTCAATAATTGAACCCTATAGTTACAAAGTGGCCTGAATTTTAATATTTAGTAGTGATAATGTTAGAAAGCAGTTATTTTAATTAATTAGTATCTATAAGTTTTAGTTTTGATCTATTAATTTATCCTTAAAAGGTAATTTTTCTTGTCTACAATTTGAGATATGGATATTACAATTAATATAAAACTCAAGTGATAGATAGATAGTGAAGTTGCAAAATAAACAGCTCAAATATTTGTTAATATTACTCACTTGTTTTCTTTTTCATGTTCTTGACACACATCGACAATTTGAACTATGTTATGATTAGCTGAAAGATGCGTACTTCCTATGTTAATGTAAATTGCATCATTCATAAAATCATTGGCTAATCTCATAACTTCCTTTGGCCATGTTGCTGACCACATTAGAGTCTGTCTATCAGGTCTTATCTGACTAAGTATCTTGCGAATCTGAGGCTCAAAACCCATATCTAACATTCTATCTGCTTCATCCAACACCAAATAAGTACATCTTTCTAAGTTGGTAGTGTCTCTTTCTAAGAAATCAATCAATCTACCAGGTGTGGCAATGCAAATTTCAACACCTCTTGATAAATCACGGGCTTGTGGTCCTTTAGGAGCTCCACCAAACAGACAAGTGTTGCGAACATAAGAAGATTTGCCAAATTCTGAAGCTACTTTTTGTATTTGTTGAGCTAGTTCTCTCGTTGGTGCAAGAACCAGTGCAATAGGTCCATCACCTAAAAAACATAATCCAAGAATATTTAGGTACTGTTGAATCAACTTATCAACTAAAAATCATCTTCATACATAAGGCAATTAAGACATATTCTATTTATAATATCCTAAATCATCTTCTGCAGCATCAGTTATTAATTATAGCTTAATACTTCACCTTTCCTTATTGGTGGTTGGTTATTGATATGAACAATAGCTGGCAAAATATAAGCTAATGTCTTTCCTGAGCCTGTCTTTGCAATTCCAACCATATCATTACCACTCATTGCAATAGGCCATCCTTGAGCTTGGATAGCAGTTGGGGTTTCAAAGCCTTGATTTCGAATTTCATCCATGACATAATCTGGAAAATTAGCCTCATTGAAATGCTGGATGGGGCGTGGTGCATTTTTATCTACTGTAATTTCTTTTGATTTTCTATATTGCTGAATTTCATGTGGAGATCTATTGGCAACATCTAAATGGGCTGCATAAAAATTTTTTTTGAATGGCTTAAGAGTCTTGCTATTCCATTCTACTTTCTTAAGACTCTTGCCTTCATTATCATAACCATTTCTTTGCATTCCATTACTTATATTAGATGAGTATTTGCGTTCCTTATGTTTACTAAATCTATTCTCACGGTTCCCAAACTTGTTATTTTGTTTGTCAAACCTAAAATTCATGAGGGTCAGTTATAACTTTCAAGACACTTTTTCTTTCTAAAACTTATAATAAAGAATTTTGAAATGAATTTTTTTGTTTCTGTCATATGGAGGATTGCTTTACCTTAAAATTTTAATCTACGTATGTAGTTAAAACGGGCAGGTTTGTTACATTTATTGTCTATTTACATACTATATCTAATACATACAAATGTAATTTATACACTCAAAATCACAGAAGGTTGATATTTTTTCGCCAATTTAACTCAATATTAAATACAGTGCAATCAAATTTATGTACTCACATTTTATTATTAGGTTGTCTTCGTTGTTATCTTGAGGCTATAAGATTGTTCTGTTATTATTGAACAACTATATTTATTTTGAACCGAAGGTTTATTCACCTGAAAGAATAAATTCAATGTCAAGTTACTATCACATATTACAAATGTTACAAATTTATCCAAAACTTCGATCCTTACCTCCACGTGGTTCTAGACAGAAAGAAAGTCAAAGTCATAGATGAACCCATAGATAAACCAAATCCTATAATAATAGCCAACTCGAGTTTTCGTTTTAGCGTCACCTCTTGGTTTATGAGCAATACTAAACGTATGTGAAATAGCAGTTTCCTTTCTGCTTTTAGCGGTATACTTCAAATTTCAAATTTAAATCTTTCGACCAGTTATGTTTGGAAACAATTCAATGGAGTTGTATAAAACAAAATAGTCGGTGTCATTAATTTTGATGCAATTTCGGAAAGATTATGTAAAATAAGGTTACAGGGCAAATACAAGAAAATAATAATAAATATGCACCTAAGAATTAACACAGAAGTACGAGTTTTATGAAGATATGGCAAGCGCATTAGAGAAAACCTCAAGGTACGATATAAAGATGGTGGTAGGAGATGTGAATACTAAGGTGAGAATGGAAACGATATACAAGAAAGTAAAAGGAGGGAAGAGTGAGTATGATCAAAGTAACGGAAAAGGAAAGTTATTAATTGAATTCACTATGGAACATGAAATGAAGATGGGTAGCACGAGATATGACCATAGATAAATATATGAATTAACGTGAATTTTACCGTGAAACGTGAAAGTTACAGAAGTGCGGACGCAAATACAAATCACTTTTCAGTAGTAGGAAGCAACATTATGCACCATCTACCAAGATTACCGAATGCAACCAATAAAAGGAAGAAGTATAATATATCAATGATACAGGAAAAATATCTCAGCACAAATCTGAGAACAATGAACATGAAAGACAATGTGGAAATGAAGTGGATACAAATAGAAAAATTAACGGGACATGTGGCAAAGATTGGAGAAGAAAACAAGTAAAAAGATGGTTCGGTGAAGAGCTTAGAAAGAAACTAGAGGAAAGGAATCTAGTACAACTAAGAACACTAAAAACTGACTCGACAGAAGCCAAGAGAAAATATTCAGAAATTCGAAAGGATACAAAAATATACTCACATATAAAAAGACAATATACATGCACAAAAAACTACAAAATATTAAGGAACACTTTAGGAACACAGAATTGAGAAATTTTTACCAAGAGGCTAAAAAAGAAAGCGAGAGCACAGTTAATTACCAAGTACCTTATATCAGGGACAACGTCGGAAGGCTTTTAATTGATCCACATCAAAAAGTTAAGAGATGGTCTCAATACTTTGAAAGAATATAAAATGGACAAGAAGAAGATATAGGAGACGAAATAGAAAATGAGGATCTCCTGGAGGAACCAAGTGATGAAGAAATCATAGAACAAAAAATTTGGAATGAAGAGTAAATGCCCGAAGGATAGAATAATGGAAAATATATCCAATATTCAAGAAGGGAGATAAAAGTAAATGTGAATGAATCAGTTCAAATAAGAAAATCTGAAAAATTAGTGGCTTGGTTAGAGTAAAGGAGAAATATTTCATATGGAGGAAAAGTTGGGAGATTGTCCAGCTGTAAAGTATGAATAACAGTTAAAAAACCTTCGAGAATGGCACCGGTGTATGGTATGGTATGACTATAGTAATTATAGATAATTTGAAGTATGCTGAGTTAAAAGAAATTATCTCATAGTTCGTTATTAAAAATTATAACAATTGCGTTATCCAAGGTGTAAATAATCTTTGGCGCTTTCTCAAATGCTAATGAGGCGCCACCCTTATTTAACGCATTTCGTCACTTTTCCCATACTTCTCTCTACCCACCATATTTTTCTCGTCTGCTGTCACCATAGAGAAAATAGTAAAGATATATAGAGCGAATTTATGGAAGGATCCGAACGGCTAGCAGAAAAAGAAAGAACTTCGGTATACCCAAAGACATTTTGGATGATCTAGGATTTAGGTATATCACTATCTATTTCTTTCTACTTTATTTTGATTAGATCGAAATGACGTCGAAGTTTCAAGTGTTAGGACGGAAAAAGAGGAGAATAATAGTTTTTGAATTTATCGGCGTTCACGCTGCTTAAAATACTCTTTTGGGCGTTTCAAATAACGACTACGATCGATGTGGTCACGGCGAGAACGTCCCTCATGATTAGAGCTGGGCAATTATCAAATCGATTATTTTCGATTAATCAATTAATGTTACATTCTAAGCCCTAAGGAAAAAAATTTGCAACAATAATTTTTCTTTTCTTTTTATTAAAATATGTAAGACTCACGCCAAAAGAACACATGGGATTAGCGGATAGCACCGTGTACGCGCCCAAGGGGCGCGTGCGGCGCTAGTTATAAAATAATATCTTAAAGCTTTCGCTTCATTTCCTCTGTTTTGCAATTTCTTCATATTTATATAAACGCTTAAAACGCATCTGATATGGACTAAGTGGAACGGGAAAGAACGAGGTCGTGAACGTGATTGTCGAGAGTGTTTAGTGGAATGCACCCTTTATCTCTCGGCCAATAGTACATTTCACCTGTAAGCAATTCTCTCTATCTTTAATATTTTCTCTATGGCTGTCAATCGTGTACTCGCAAAAGCTGCTCTCTCTCTTACATACCCAATCTTAGGATATGTTTTGTGAAGGGAAGTACTCTTAGATCTAAAATAGCTGGTTTGTAGGAGTACTACTTGTTCATGAATATGCATGATGTGCTAGCTTAGTAATAAACTTGATTCATAGAGAGCGGAGCAAACAAATTGTTAACATTACAATAAATTTGAAACTCGCGAAAATACACCTTTATACGAAGGTGATTCATCTTTTGACATTGATAGATTTCAGATAAACTTTATTATGATGCAGTTGAAGTAGATTAGTGAAATAAAAGAAAGGTATATTTGATGATAACAGAATGTATTATTCTATTGTTTCCAAGTGAAATTCTGTTCGTATCTCTCAATGCTCTTGAATAAGATATCATAGTTTCTTGAGAATGAGTGAAAAAACACCCAAAGCTCTATCAGGGGCGGGGGCATCGGCTCCAAATAAAATGAGACTTTATGCTACATGGGTTGATAGAACTCCAGCCAATTGTATCCCAAGGTAACCCTAAATGGCAATTATTAGTTAGACATATCAATTTTTATGTAGTTTAATTCCTCGTTTATTTTTTTGTATTAACTAACATGAACATCTTTTAAATTTATATTTTTTTAATAATCATTTCTACAAATTTTATTAAAAAAGACTTTATAATTTTGTTGCAGGCTTTGTTCCCTTACTTTGACGAGACTAGTCATTTTAAAACCATTAGGATCAGACTCAGGAACTGTATCTATAGCTGTTAAAATGCAATCTAGTAAAAGAACATTAAGGTCGAATGAGTTAGTTTTGACACAAGGAGGATTATTAGACACACCTTTAGATGTCACTTTTTGTCTACAATATCCTCACTTTTTGAAAAGAGAAGGTAATAAACTACACATTCTACTTCAAAGGAGGAAACGATATAAAAACAGGACAATGTTAGGATTTAAAACACTTGCCGAAGGAGTTATTAGAATGGACCAGGCAAGTTGATATTTTTCTAATATTTTGATTTGTTACATAATTTTAACTATGTTTACATTTCTGGAACCGTTGGTGATATTCATACTGAAGACACTGTTATCATTACACCAACACTCACAATTACTCTGTTCAACACAAGCTTTGATGTGTGTTCAGTATTGTGTAATTTTGTTTTAAATTAGCTATTTGAAATAGTTCAGAAATTGAACTTCTTCAATCATTCTATTTTACTGCTTGCTTAAATTTAGAATGAAATATACATTTACCTTCCACATTGCTATGATTATATCGGCCAAGAAGGTTGTCTAAGGTAAATTTGTTAAAAAAAGACCCATCATCATTTTCTGTCAGTATACACCTTTGATATAAAACAGTGATATAATTCTGATTGAAAGTAGGTAAGGATATTTTTGAAAAAAATTATGGAAGATGAAGTATTTTAGGTAGTGGATACCAAGTATGTATGCACTATTTTCTAATCCAATATTATATTGTTTCTGTTGTAATGAAGTTTGTGTTTTGGTATACATATTTTAAATCATACTTAATTGATGATATACTTTTATATGGTGTAGTTTTATGAAAAAGACCTATGATGCTTTCTTGGAAGATTGTGTTTTTAGAGTCTTCTGTTTTTTGTCTGTTGCAACAGCATTTGTTAAAATGTCTACTTTTCTATTTTTATTAATGCTTTACTCCACACTTATTTTTTTTTATTTGGAGCAAGTAATATATCTTGCATCCCCCATTAAGTGACTAATCTATTTGTACATATTTGTTCAGAATTTTTCTAATGACAATTTATTTCATTATATAAAATATGCACAGCGAGAAGAGTTATCGAATATTTCATATTGTGTAATGTGACTGGAAAAACTTTTAACCGTTTAAGTGGACCAAACAATAAAGGGAAATATATTTAATACTACTTGCAGGAATTATACTACATATAAATAGTAACAGAAAAAATTCGAATGGGGTACAAAATTGTATCAAATTATGTCTGGTACCCAGTTTAAAATATTGTCCCTAATAGGTAGGTAACTTTTTCTCTGTTTTCTTATTCAATATTTATCCGACATTAAAAAGAAACATTCCATTATAATTTTTACTTTGCAACATAGTCCCCTTTTATGTCTAGACTTTTTTTGTCCATGCTCTAACATTTTCAACTTTTCCAACTAATAACTACTGTCTTTCTCCTCCTTCTCAAAATATGCGTTTACACATGCGATAACGTCCTCGTCCTCAGATCTAGTGAATACAGTGGGTGGTTAATTTTAGCCACAGTGATGACCTGAGTATAAGAGTGCATTGTCCTGATAGAAAGTCACTTTCTATTTTTTCCAAATGCGGACTCTTTCACAGTTTCTACCTTTACCTTATCAAGCAATAATGTGTAACACTTTTTGGCCTATGAAACTGTATGTAGTGGTGTATCCAGATTTTATCTTCAGATATGGATCGGCGCAAAAAATTATACTCATTTTGAATAAACCGCATCAATACAGGGTTTTTTAAAAAAGGTGACTCCGTCTCTAGGATAAAGAGAAAACTGAGAAATATTTGGGGTTTGCTAAGTAAAATTCAAGATAAAAAGCATGGAAGAAAATAAATATACACGTTTTTTATGATTTTGCCGCAGCTACTGGCAACATTGTATTGAAATTTTATATGAATATGTTTTGGAAGCTGATAAATCCAATGAAATTGTTTTTGTTTGATTCTCATAGAAGGCGATAGTTACACCAAGTTTCTACCAAGTAGTATTGGACATAACTTTTTCAATATTATAATTATTAAACAAAATTTAAAGTAAACCTGAACATCATATATGAATTGAAAATTTTATGTCGCATAAATGAAACACCTTCTATAAAACGGATACATTTAATAAAATCGGGACTGATAGGTTTCGTTACTTGTAACGTTTCACAAAAATCCAGTCTATTCAGTATTTGATCTTGTTTTCAAAATGGTCAAATGATTGACATGACATTCAAAATATTTCCTGTTGTTCTGTTCAGCTGGATGTTTTATTATAATCCTGACAAATGAATTTAGAACCAATAAAATTGAGTCTACAAGGTATATGGGAATTCTGAAAAATTTTCAAATAACCTTTCTTGTTCAGTTTTCTGGTTATTATGGAAATATATTCAGATTTATTCTTGTCATTGTTCATTTCAGGTTCTTCAAAAGCAAATGGACGTCGATATAGAACTTTTACCAGAGAGTAATACCAAGGACAAAGGTGCTGGTCCCATAGCGAAATTAACAGTTTTACAATTAAGTTCTACGCCTGTAGATCATGAACACAAAATTAGAGATCATGATTTCAGCGACGACGACGACGAAATTAGCTCAGGAGAAGAGGAGGCGGCCGATTTATCCGATAGTGAACCTATTAGAAAATTGCCGCATACTAGACATAACCTCAAACAAAGATTTGTTTCATTGTTAAGAAGATTCAGAGTTCCAGATACTGAAGGTTAGTACAATCATAAATCGTCGAGTATTTTCTTCACTTAATGTTCAAGGAATGAAAAAAATAGGTATGAGTAGGAGCTTATGTGTTTGACAAATAAACAGAGACTCGCGCAAGCAAGAGCACATCCTTGACGTGAATGTCGGAATATGGCTAGCACTATATGGATAACTACTACAGAGAAAAACTGAGGAAAAGGAAATGCTTCGGGGGGCCTATTTAGTAATACCATATTCACATTATTTTAATTCGTCAAAATTATAATTTATTGTATAATTTACTGTCAAATTAGGAAACAAAGTACACTAGTCAATAAGTATCTATATGGTGGTTGTTTAACGTGACATATATTTTTCTTTTATTAAGTTTGTATTTTGTTGCAGGGGGACGAGTTCGAGATTGCCTGGACAATCCTAGTGATATACAGGCACTATTTCAAGAACTGGAATCTCTAAGTTGTGATGATGATTCTGGTGGAGAACAAGATACAATGTCCATCTCAAGTACACCAAAACCAAGCTTACGTCCATTTTTTAGTAGCAGTCGAAGTCTTCTAGGTAGTAGTAATGTACCTTTAGTGGAATCTGAAAAGATTGAAGATAAGACTTGTTCAGGTAAGCAAATAAAAGAAATTCTCTCTTCAAGTATTGTTTCTAATTTCTTGTAACAAATTAGATTATAAATATTTCCTACTTTTTCATGTTATGAACATATTGAGAGCTTAAAACAAACTTTGGTTACTTAAAAAAAGCAATATCTTTAAAGAACATATATATATATATATATATATATATATATATATATATATATATATATATATATAAATTGAATATAAAATAAAAAACATTGTAAATACACACACAATACAACGTTTAATCTACAATTAATCTAATTCCCGAAAGTGCATCTGGCAGAGATTGTTACCTATATTTATAATCATTGATGAGAAACTTAGATTTGTTGCAGTGAAAGTCAAGAGAAGACCAATGAAAAAATACTTGCCAAGATTAATGATTGTACTAGAATAGCTTAAAATATAAAGGGTTGCACACACATTACATACTGCAAGATCTATTGTATCCCTCCTTCGCTAGAGCTTCTTTCAATCTCAGAGCATTTATGAATGCTATTATTTCAGACAGCTTTGGCGAGGTTGGTTCTGCATTTCCAATGGTGGTCAACCCGAATATCTGGGCACGATCGCTTACTGTCTATGTATATGCAAACATTATGTGTTCTGGTGTTTCACCCTTTTCTCTACAAAACCCGCATTGGCCAATGCTTCTCATTTTTATTTTCTGAAGATTTTTGTCCAAGCGACGTGGCTATAGTTTCTAAGGAACAGTTTCAACAAAGAAAGGTAAATGGGCGCGTACTGAATATATCAAATTATGTTACTAACAGGCTCCCATCAAGTACTACCAGTGGTGAAGCACGGGTTAAATTTGAGACCTTTTATTTTTAAATTCATGTCAAAAATTGTTGTAAAATGAAATACTGATCAATTTCAAAATATTAGCAAGTATGCTGCTAAAAAAAATGTTTAATTATTTGTCAGCAGTTTTTCAACATTTCATTATTACAATTTACACTATTATTTATAAGTTAAAAAAAACGCATATTAAATTGTGATATTATCCTCACATAGTTTTACAATGACAATGACATATTTTGTATAAAGTGGGTATATTTTTTAAAGGAAAATCATAAATAGAAATTGTTAATCAATTTGCAAATTTTCATTTTATCACTTCACTGGGTATTTGGATAAGTTAGGTTAGGTAGATACCTAGGCAATTTAATTTGTATTATAATTTTGCTCAGGTTATTTTTTTTATACAGGGTGTTTCTATATTCGACCGATAACACTCTACCACAGAGAGATCTCAATAAATGATTAATTTTAATATAGGAATACGAACCCTTACGGGGCCTAGTTGCTGAGATATAGGGTGTGCAAAAATTTTAAATCAAAATAAAAATTTGCTATAAATCAAAAACGTATTTAAATTTTTTCAAATTTGGTGACCAATATGCTCCTTAATAAAGTAATATTTTGACATAAATAAACTTTGGAAAAATTTAACCAGTGGCGCACTGTCACCAAATTTTAATAAAAAATTGAAGGCGCTCTTGATTTATGGCAAATTTTTGATTTTGATTTATATATATATTTATATATATATATATATATATATATATATATATATATATATATATATATATGCAACTAGGCCCCGCAAGGGTTTGTATTCCTATATCAAAATGAATCATTTATTGAGATCTCTCTGTGGTAGAAAATTGTCGATGGAATATAGAAACACCTTGTATAAAAAGCAAGCATAAGAGGGTAAACCATTTAACACTCGAGTAATTCGAGTGGTGCCTGCCGTGTAGAGATTGATCTTGAACTTCGGTATATTGTAATGTTCCGGAAAGACGTGCATTGGCTGCTGATTCTATATGCTTGCACTTCTCAAAACAAAAAATAGTCGCGATAAATTGAAGTTCTGGTCGTCTGCAGGCGAACACGGTGTTTAAGAGCCACGTCTGCCTGTCGAGTAGGTCTTGAAAAGGTGCTCTAGGCAGTATAATGTCGGAAGAGCATTTGCCGTGGTAGTATTGGTGAAATAGAGTTAGGTCGACAACCCTTTTTCTATATTCTAAGTTGTTTCTGGTCAACTCTGGATCCCTTAAAAGTCGAACTGCTCTCTTCTGTATTGAGTAAAGCATCTTCAAAGATGGACGAATCTGGACCTTGTACAGGATTAGAAGCTCTTGTCTAGTATATATCTTGTTGGTCTTAAAGAGGGTTCCAAATTTTTGTGAAGCTGCTGTGAATAAATCGGCCACGGACTATGCCAGGACATATTGCTTCCAACCTTAACACCCAACAAGCGAATACCCAAATCATGAGCAGCAGTGTCAGCCTTCTTTGTAAAAATAACAGCTTGGGTCTTTGCTGCAGTAAAATCAGATTAACTACTAACACAATAGAAAACATTCATGCCAATACTAGTGTTTTAAATTTCACAGGTTAATATTTCTACAAAATTTCATATCATTCATAATCTAACCAATCAAAGTTCACAACAATCAATATTCAAATTGACTAGTGTCATAAATATGGAGCCTATTGATTTTGGCTGCTATCCAAATTGTTGTCAATTTTTATTGGCTGGATTATGAATGCCATCGAATTTTTATAGGTTAGATTAGGTTAGGTCGTTATGAATGTAGATGAATATAATTTGCTATCGCTTTTGTGAGTGGTTAACCGATTGGTGAGTGACCTCTGACTGACCAATGTATTTTTTATCACAATTTAAACAGGGAATTTCAAAAAATATGTTAGTCAATTTATTGGTTGGTGTTCCATCTTTCATTTTAGTAAAAGTGGATTGAATATTAAGGATTTCACTCCACTCAATATCAATATTGTGTTGTTTAAATATTCCAGAAAGTTTAGGAGTGAATGATTTTATAGATGGTAAAGGTGTATAAATATGTGAGATAAAAAATACGGAATTTGAAAGTGATATCGGCATGATGTTAAAGTCAATGTCAGATGTGTTATACAAAATTCGAGTATTTTGTGGTTATTTTTATGAAAAATTGGATTTTAAATTTTAAGAATTCTATTATTTACGTGTTTGATTAAGTCAATCTTAAAATTTCTAATAAATATAGTGTCAAGAAAAGGTGATTGTCCAGTATTCTCCCTTTCTATGTGAAGTTTGTATGTGGATCGAAAAGTATATAAAAATACTTTTTAATGAAGAATAATTTGAATAGTAAAACAGATATAGAGTCCAGAAAATAATCTTTTTAATATATACTCTTAGCCTTCGAATATTTATGTATTTATCATTGAGGACTTAAATTATGGTCAAAGTACAATGTAAAAATACATATAAAAGTAAAACAATATTGAAAGTTACTAATATTAACTAATTGATGATTGTGGTATCTCCAAATTTTTTCTTTTAAAAATAAATTATTAAATTCATGCTATTTAAAAATCAATATTCAAATTGTGACTCGTGTAATGTATATATGGAGTTTGTTGATTCTTGTTGCTATTCAAATTCTAGTTATGAATGACAATGAATTTTGATCCTGCATGATTCTTTCAGGTTTGTGAACAATTTTCATATATTTTGAGTTTTACCAATCAATTTTGAACAATACCGCTGAGAGTCATCACTTAGCCTTACTCCAGCGTTTCTTTCAAATTCCTCAGATGGTTCTTCTTCTGCCATCATGCCCCTGTAATTTAACATATCCATTTTCACCAATCATTAACTTTTGGGGTACTTTCAGTTTTTCCATGTCCTTATGAGACTGTCGAATGCTTGTTTGTAGTCGATGAATAGAATAGAATGTTCTTCATTTTAGGTCTCTTCTGTTTTATATATATATATATATATATATATATATATATATGAGGGGAAATAAGTATAACGATAATAAAATTTTACTTACAATAATTAATTAAGATTTCCGGTGATTTTTGATATTATTAGAGCTTGTAAAAAAATTTTAAACTTATAGTATTCAATATTCAAATTGACGTTGATAGATATATTGATTCTGGCTACTATAGGAATTTTCATTAATTTTTGATTGGCTAGATCAGGGGTTCCCAAACTGGAGGGCGTGGAGAAAGTCCAGTGACACCCAAATAAATAAATAAAAAAGTTACAAAAATAATTTCCTCAAATCTTTGAAATAAAGTTTTTCTAAGTTTTCATAATTGTTTTTGTAAAGTTTTAATAAAGTTCTAAACTTTTTCAAAGAAGGCTACAGAAAAGAAATATGCCATCTTTTTCTCCAACTCCTTGATTTTTTTTTACCATCTGATTTCCCATAATTCTCATTTTATTCTCAATATCCGATTTTAGAGATGAAATGTTAGTTTCTACGTCAGCAGCAACATAAATTTTCAAGAGCAGAAATATCTTTTTTCATATTCGAAATTTTAATGGATCAAAGCTTTGAATCTTTCTACTAATTCACTCTTCTTACTTGACGTTTCCAAATTGCAATTCTGATTTCAATTTCATGACTTTCAGGTCTAGTCTCATAGTCATTTTAACTCAACTGTTTATTCATATTACTCAACAACAAATGTTCTTGTTTATCCAGCAGCCATAGATAGTGGAAGAGTGCTTATTTCGGAATTTCGCGCAACTCTTACCAAAATTTCATTATCATGCTGCGGAGTAATGTTATGATACACAGAACCTGTTTCACTCTAATGGTTTATCCATTATTTTGAAATACCTTACGGTTTTTCTGTCTTTTATTAAGGCACATTTCACGATATATTCTGGACGTTGCCTACGCATTTTTTTCTCCTCTTTCGGCTTATATTATTCAGAGCTAAGTTTGAGAATCAAATTCACAGCACCATCTCTCATTATGAGCCATTAATAGCGGCGTGTTCGATGACTGAATTGAAAATATTCTTCTATTTCTAGGTCCAAACCTTCCGATCCTAATACGGTTATCCATTTTTAGATATGACTGTATATTACTAAGTCTCCCAATTCATACAATAATGACAAGCCTTATAAAATAGGTGAATCATTTTTCTATAAATTTATTATTTATATGCGAGGTAAATTTAACACATAAGAACAGCAGTACCGAAAAACAAAATCTGATATTCTCCAAATCTCCCCTTTTTTCTAATTAGATACCCATAAATTCAATTTTCTTCTCTCAAAACTTCTTGTTAATGGTTCATTTTTTCTACTTTCATCAATCTTACTTTTATCGCATCACCATATTTTTGTTGTGATTGACCTTTCTTTCATTTATAAATTTAAATACACATTAGAATTTTCTAGGTTCTGATGGAAACGCCGATATATGTTACACGGATCCCGAAGGTCAAAGCGATCCCCAGACGGGTTCGCCTCCTCGTGATCATACGGCAAGTTACAGAAAACAGACTGGCGATAATGATTTCAGTAATATAATGCAGGAACTTAGCGAACGCAAATCGAAATTATTTAGATCGTCAACGTCGTCGGCAAAAAAGAAAAATTCTCTTAGTGTCAGCTCCGAACCGCCAGAAACGCCTACTGTGAGTAATATTACTGCAATTACTTTTTTTGGTTACTACCGTTTTGCAACATAGAAGTACAAGTTATTTATTTCTGATTTTTAAAACATAATTTTTTGTATCTATCGAACGAAACTTATAATATGACTTGCTACATTCATACACTCACTTTTATTCCCTGTTTACCCTTATATACTTCGTGAGAACTGTACTGGGTAATCCAGATAGAGCAAATATATTTAGTTTATGAAATTTATGAGTAGAACTCAATAATAATGATTACTATTGGAGAATATTTTATATATATAATATAACCTGTACTCAATACTTCTCATAAAATAGTCTTAAACTAAAATTGAAAAAGTTTGTGAAGAGGTTGAAATAAAATAGTAAAGTTATAGGCTAAAATTGTGCCGACAGCTAGGAAATAATATTTCTATAAAAAACAATTAAATCATGGATCTGTATATATGTAGATATATATAAGAGTAGTTTTTATTGGGAATGTGGCCAATAAAACATCAAAGTGGACTAACTTTAATATATTTTCCGAGCTTTCGAATACTTATGGATTCATCGTCTGGGAAATACATAATTAAGATTTAATAATATCAAAAATCACGGGAAATCCAGACGATTAATACATAAGCATTCAAAAGCTCGGAAAATATATTAAATTTAATTCACTTGGTGTTTCCTTGCTACTATATATATATAAGCGTTTTCGTAGTGGGAATGTGGCAAGATAACACAAGCTCGTAAGCCGGCGACTTTAACGAGAAATCTCAACACATCGATTTTTATTTTTAAACGGGCCATTCGTGAAAATAACTTTTATTTTTGACGTCATCTATGTGAGCGTGATGTCGTTATCGTTAAAATTTTTAAATGGAAATGTGGGTGTTTATATAGCATGTTGTCACAAATATGACTGATGAAGTTTCAACAGATTTCTTAATAAAATGTATCAAGTATTGATGTGATGTATTTACTGATTGGTAATGAAATCTATTATATACCAACTTTTTACCTTTTTTAAAAATCTTATGACATTATCAATTGATATTTTATATTAGCCTCCCAAGATAATCCCCATACAGTTCACGGCAAGTAGCATTAAATAATAGCATGGACCATTCAAAGTTTTTAGAAAGCTAAATAAAGGAAAGCGGCATTCCTACAAAGTAAGTTTAGTGAAATTATAATAAATCAAAATAACAGAGATTCAATGTTTTTTAATAGAGGCTCCGTTCTCTGTTGAAACTATATTAGAGTGCCGAACTCAATAGTCAGTTAATATTTGGGGGAATAATAGATAATAGGACTATTGGACTATATTTTAATGAAGAAACCTTTACAGGTCCTCGACATTTAGTATTTCTTTGAAACTTCTTACTCCTTGTGTTAAACAGGTTGTTTCTACTACTTGAACAACGTCTTTCCAAATCGGTGGTAAGATCGAAGAGAAACAATAGTATGGCCGTCTAGGTCACCGGATTTGATTCCGATGGATTTATTTTTATTGGCATACTTGAAAATTAAATTGTCACAAAATAGACCACAAAATATCATTGAACTCAAAGAAAGAAAACATATTAAGGTATAATATCTTCAGAAGTTATAGAGAAGTTTTGAGAAGAGTTCGCGCCACGTCTTTCTTATTGTATTTTAGCTGAAGGTAAACCATCTGAGCACTAAATTTAGGTTTTTTTTGCATTTGATGAATAATACAATTTATTGTAATAATAAACAATCAGTAATTTTTTAAACAAATACAAACATCAATTATTCAAACACATTGATATGGCTAAATAGGAATTTAAAAGAGATTTCAAATAATGACTCCACATTTCCATTTTAAAATTTTAGCGATGACGTAATCTCGATCAGATAAATGATGTCATCCCGATCGCATAAATGACGTCAAAAATAAAAATGTATCCTTATGAAAAACCTGTTAAAAAATAAAAATCGGCAGATTTCAGGATTTTTCCTTAACGTCGCCAATTTATGAATTCCTTTCATCCGCACCATATCATTTTGAGTTTCTTTTTTATGAAAATCAGTTTAAAATAACTTGTAAAAAGCCGTTTCCACCAAATGTAATTTTCTGAAATCATATTTTTGCAAAAGAGTATAATACCTTTCTTTTAATCGGTATATTTAACCATTATCAGCTCAAGAGCAACAGCACCAAAATTAAACCTATGAACTTGTATTTTTTACTTCTCTCTTGTTGGTTCTTCTTTTGTTCCTGGATATTTGACAGTTTATATGCACATCAATTTGGAAAAGTTTTAAATAATATCATACAGAACAGACGCGCATTATTCACTGGTGACTACTTTAATGAATTTACTATAGCTGTTTAAAAATCATTAAGTAATGTGTATGGGGTCAAGAGATATCACTTAGACCTCCATTCCTATTAAAAAATTGGGAGTTATTATTTCTGCTTAAAAGGAATAAAATTTGGACTATATTCCCGCATCAAAATTTGTTCTGCTCATGAACATTTTTAAATTGTCGACGTTTCACAATAAATCCTTATCAATACCGCTAAAATCCTGAAAACTTTGAAAAGCAAAGCACCCAAAAATTTGATTATATAATTGCAGCAAATTGTTCAATGAATCTCTTGAAAATAGATTTGATAAGAAATGAATAAAGGCGATATATGTTGATTTTTGAATTGTCACCAGGTTATTCTGCCAGTTAAATATATATTTTCCCATGGTTTTTAGTTGATTTGCATATAAGAGTAAATGAAATTATATTCTAACATGATTTTAGTAAAGAAACCTTTTTTCAGCCTCGAAAAGCATTTTTGGATACAGTAACAAAATTACTATCTTGTGAAGAAAATGTGCTTCCCGAATGCGTTGTATTTTTGACTGGTTCTGATAGTATAACAATACCTTTAGTAGTTAGATTTGGAAATCAGTTTAAAGTTTTCCAACCTGTCTCTGCTGTAGAAACTAAGGCTGTGCTTACTGCAATTTTCACTAAAATTCACAAATAGTAAGTTTATTTTATTATTTTGTAAATAAAATTTCATCGAAATACTATCTTCTGGGACGATAAACATTGACACTAGAGAAAGAATAAGAACCACTACTACCACTAGGCTACGCAAAATATTAATAAAGTTATTTATTAATTATTATCATTAATTTGTAAGCATTATGTGAATTCAAAAATTTTAGTTGCGAAAATGAGATCCCCTAGGACCTTGTTTTCCAAAATTGAATAAGTATGGGTACTGAGCTATGGTCTTAGTATGAAACAAACAACAATTTGATGATCATGTATTGCGGCTCTGGGACTGAAACTGTTGTTATTATTTAACTTTGAGTTTTATATGGCAATGACATTTTTTCTGTTTGCCATGGAAAACTGTCATTCATTGATAGTTATGAAGTTAAGTCAATAATAAATACATTTCTGAAACCTTGTTATTTTTTAAATTGGACATTGTTGATCAAAATGTACTCAAATTTTGATAAAAATGACACATTATTAACCTCAAGCGAGTGTTTAGGAAACTCTAGAGCAGATGTTATGATTATGCAGAAAAGTTTCTTTGAAGAAACTTCCCTAATTAAAATACATTTAGAGCCCTTGAACGACATTGTCGAGAATATCAATGTGAGACCTAAAAAAAATAAATTCTGGTGGACCAAGAACAACAAGAACCATTAATAAAGTAAATACGATTCAAAATAAATTCAATTGAGGAAAATCCAACAGTTAGCGTAAGGAATGTGGCAAGACAAACAAATATGTCTTCAAGTATTCAGAAGATATTCAAAGAGCAACAGCTACATCCTTATCATTACAGACAAGTCCAAGAGCTCTTGCCAGATGTATCAGACGATCTACCGGTTAGAGTAGATTTTTGTCAAACGTTACAAGAAAGGGCGGACGAGGTCACTTTTACGCGATAAAGTATGTTTAACATAATGCATACTACTGATGTGATGAGAATCCACATGTCATATTACCAACACTCATTTAAAGTTAATGTTTGTGCAGCAACTGTAGGTAACATCTGCCTTAACTACGATTAATTTATTCAACATCTAGAAGAGATTACCAAACTAAATTTACATTATTCTTATAAAAGTTTTGACCTAATTTCGGTCTTTATAGAAGTTTTAAAATATCAATATTGTTTAGGTTAAGATATTGATTTTTAGATTAATTATATAAACCGATTCTTCATTCACAATTCCGTCGTTATTATGTAAATTAAAGCCAATAAATGCATTTTATATAGCATTGGTATTAGAAAATCCAGACAACGTATCAGTTGCTTTGTTAATGTAATTTTACAGATACTCAATATCATGATTAAATTTTTCGAGTTTCAATCGTTGAATACATAAGTCTTTCAGAGATAAAAGTCATTGCAGTTGTTGATGCTTTGATTTGTTAAAATAGAAATTTGCAAGAACTGTCTCTGAGGTTAGAATATTTTTACAAGTGTTAAAACAATAAATTCAGTTGTATGCTCTACAATATTATCTTTATTCAAACAAACTTTCATTGATTAAGTTATTCTCGCGAAATTTTCAATATATTTACAATAATAATGTAAAATAGACCTATCCTGAAATAGAATGTCTACTTTTCAGCTGCAACAGTTGCGCCAAACCAGGCAACTTCGTAAAATTGCTCCTTATAGGTGGCGATATGCTAATTGGTTGGTTTGTCCGACCTTATGTTGAATTGTTATCCAGCAAACCACCAGAATGGTTATATTTCACCCGCGTGTACATAGTTCCTGTAGGAAGCTGCAGCATATCCCGTCATTTAGCCACTCTTGATCCAGGATATCAATCGTTGTTTCCCAGTGATAAGGAACTCAACTTAGAAGAATTAACACAGAGACTGCATAGGTACTTATCTGTGCCTTCAACAGCTCCGGTTGCTCACATTCCCATCGCTGAAGCAATGCTAACTTGTCACGATGAAAATAGTCAATTGTTTATTCCTTTCGTTAGTGTAAGTATTAAAGTCAAATTATTGTGTTAAAAATCACCTATAGGGGTTTTATGAATTCGCCTACGACGTTAAAATTCAGAAATTATCACATGAATTAGAGATGACAAATAATATGAAAGAAAACAGTCAGTTTTAAATATTCACTACCAAAACCAAAATGAATGGAGTGAAATTACCAAACATTCCTAGATATTAGGTTCATAAGCTGATTAATCGCTTAATTTTAAAACTACAGGCATCTGTGATTCAATTATATTCTCTGATGTTGATATAATTTGATAGAAACAATAACAATGTGCTAAATATAAAAAAGTTGCATCTTTAATATATTGCCAAATGCATTTTAAAAAGCTAGAAGGCAGTATTGGTAAACACAGGTACGTTAACTGTGAACACCATGTAAATAAAACCCATGTACAATATTAATACCAACTCTTAAGAACTGAAATACTATAAACAATATTTTAAAGTGACTAGATATCTCTCAATAAACTCTAAATATTCTAAAAAAAAAACACAATTTCGAATATATCAGTTTCCATTATTATAGGCGAGGTCTTAAGTGATACACATACTTTGGGCTCAACCCCATTTAACGGATTGCCTGAAGAATTACATGATTTCATTCATTATAGCGTGTGTGGCTGGTTACATTATATATTTGTCAACGCTCTTTAAGACAGTATTTATCAGATAGTTACAAACATTATTTATTCTAGGAGGTAAGGGTAGGTCCTGCCGATCAACTCCAATCGGTGTCCGTGGATTTGGAGGATTTGATATGCAACAGCACTCAAACGCCATCTCTAACTCCACCTTCGTCACCTAACGTTCAAGTCCGTGATTCTCCATGGGAACCTCTCGAATTGCAAGTAGATTATTGGCAATTGCCGAAGTTCAGCGAAACTATAATTAAGACTGATAAAGAGAAAACCAAAATTGACGGAAAAATTTCTTTAAAAGCCATTTTCAGAGGCTTGCAAGCGTCTCCTACGTCGATGTCTGGGTTAACACTTAACATGCATTTGACAAATAAAGAAAAAAAGCAAAAAAGTAAGTTATGTTTTGTTCGATTAATCTGGAAAAATGAAAATGTTTGAAGTTGTTAATAAATTATACATAAAGCATTGTTTTACAAGATCATAAATAATTTTATTTATTTTTAGTAGTAGATTAGAGAACAATTTTCAAACATAAAATGCTAAGTTCATGTATCGTGGATATTTTCAGTTGTTAAAACTTTGGTGGATTTATATAGAATGACCTTCATAGAAAATGTGCTCGATAAGCGAGCATCTGTTAGGGTATAATTTGCTGCCATTTTTGTGAGAGGTTATCTAATTGGTGACTGACCTCTTAGATTGATCAATATCTAATTTTTGTCATAATTTAAACAACATAACTTTATTAGTCAATTCATTTGATGCATTGAAGTATCAGATTTTATTTATAAGCGATTTTTATATTATATTATTTAAGGATTCCGGAAAGTTTAGGAGTAACTCATTTCATAATGGTATGTGGATAACATTTTGAAAATGTAGATAAATTTGAAAATAATTGCTTCAAAGGTTAAATATTTGTGTGATTCAGTGATTGATTTTTATATGCTCATTTGAAATTGTTCTAGAGAATTTGCGATTTTTTTGATAATATGCGAATTGTTACATTGTAATTTTTGATTAGATTCTTAGAAAGTGAAATTTGTAAGTTCATTTTTGTAATCATATTCTGTTGGTTTATTTCTAGAATTCTTATTGCGTTATAAAATCTATTACCGTCGTCGGCTTTAAGTGTACCAAACTACCATGTTTGTAGTTGATCGACTCCGTCTAAGAAACTTCTTTTAATACAAATAAGAAGTTGTAAATTATCAAGCTTCGTGTAATTATAATGGAACATTCTATTCTCAACATGTTTTGAAATGAGACATGAGATAGATTTCATTAGTTGCATTTCATTAAAACATATAGGATTATTAATAGTAGTTAGATCTACATCTTCTGCAGCATTATTCGTTTCCAATGTTTGTAGTACCAGAAGTTCCAGGGAAATTATTTTCATCTGCTCCAACTACCTTCAAAATATATTTTTATTAATTTTTGGTTATCTTATACTTGCCCTATGATAAGTATTATCAATTTATTTCTTCAACAACACACATGTTCAATTAGTGTAGAATAAATCCTTTCTTCAGGACTGTTTGAATAGCTGTTTATTTGTATGAAAATAATGAACTTTTTGAGCACCAGGTGTAAGCCTAAAGATCAGTAGTGATATGGAGTGGGGAAGAAAAAATTTTGTTGGCTTATGATGATTTTGAATGAAATTAACAGTTTAATTAACATTTTTCTATTTACAATTTACAGTTATCAATATAATAAAAACAATAAATATGAAATTAAACGTAGATAAGTTCAATTACCCAAATGGAACACAATATACCTGTACTCGTTGGCTGCCTAACTAAGATGAGTTTCTTGTTAGCTTTTCACAAAATAAACATAATTGTAATTGAATACAATTTACAATTCTAATGGGGCTTTCTTCTTTCTGTGTACGCTCCATAATTTGTTTTGTGTATCTCAAAAATTGGACTCTCAGTTCTGTACCAGCTTCAAAATTTGGGAATCTTACCCAATATATCATTAATTCTTCATTTTCATATACGTTTTTCAAGCTCCTTTTCTGATTCAATACAATACAATTTTAAGTGCCCTAAATAGCTCTTTCAAATATATATACCTATATCCCTTGCTACTTCCACTAATACTAGTGTCTTGGTAGCTTTTTGATTATGATCAGAAACCCTCTTAAATAATCTATCAGATTTCCATGGTATTCTCTTACTTAACGCTGTTAACCTTTGATATTTTGAGCTTTTCATTTGTTGCCTAGTTTTATGAGGTACAAGATTATAACTAAATGCTCTTTTTAGTTATGAGATTGGGAAAAAAGAAAGAAAAGGAGAAGGAACTAGAACCGCGCAGTCAAAATGTTGAAGGAATTTCAAGACTGATTTGTTCGGCACGTACATCTCATAATACTCCAATGAAAGGTAACATTTTTATTTTATTTTAAATTGTAATAGAATAATATGGAATTATGAAAAATTATAATATAAAATCGTTTGTTTGCCTATTTTTTGAGAGGAACGTTGTTGTGAAGGAGGTATCAGGAATTGGTTATTTCAATATAATGCTATGAAAGAATGATCAATTTTTTTGTAAGAGTCAGAACTATCCTTTACATTCACCTTGAGTGTCTTCAATCATTTAGTTTCTTTACAATAATCAATTTTGTTGATGCATCGCAATGAGTCTTGACCTTTGTATTGTAAATAAATTTAGTCATGCCGAATCGACTATCGACTATAAAAAAACACGTACGTATATGTACATATGTATTCAAAAGCAATTGATATAAGTTGGTAAATTTTCCTTACTTTGGCTATTCTAATCAATTTCACTACAGGAAATCATCGTTTAATATATAGCCTTTTCCATGTCTCATTAATCAATCCGTATCATTTTATAAAATTCGAATCAATTTTTTACAAGCAAGCATGCTAGTATCGATCGATTGGAATCTTTATCAGTGGGCGAAAAAGAACGTAATGAATAATATCTGAGCCTTGTTACCTCGTTATCAGTTATAGTGCATAAAACGGAATTCTTGACGACTATGGAAGGCGATTTCTGACTGATTCATTAACCAACTCGCAGTACGGCTTTAACAATAGTATGTTTATAAAAATGTTCATTACTTAAAGGCATTAAAGCTCCAATAATTTTGTCTCTTTAATAGTCTATATACATAATGTAATAAAATATCCCAAATAAATTTTTTCAATTTCTGGTCAAAACAGTTTCATTCCTAAACATCGACTCAATTAGATTGATGGTAATCACAACTAGTTCAAAAACTGCATGTTCTCAAAAATACGGGGTGGTTCTTTTACGTTGATTATTAAGTTATTTATTATTCATTTTAAAGCTCCATACGATATGTAGTGGCGTTAATAAAGAAAAGAGTGTTCACTTGTTTGTAATTAACAAGCTCTAGCTAAATGGAGTTTATGTTTTTCATAATATTTCATTAATGACATGGTTATCAAGAAGAACTAGTTAATTATAAGAGGCCTAGGCATTGTTGAAAAAGATAAAAAAAGAATTTTTCACTTTACTAATTTTATTATACAATTAGTTTCATTTTTGTTGCAATGAATCGCTCTGTATAATATTTCTAATTAATGGTATAAGACTTAGGCAACATTAAAATACTCTCGCGGAGGTATTCAATTGAATACTGACTTTTTGTTTACCGTTCACAAAAATTTATAAAAACTTATTTTGGTTTATTAACTTTCAATTTTCTTTCCTAAAAACGTTAGATCTACGTAATTCGTCAAAGTTTGAGAATAAGACCAACCACATTAGATCAAAACATTTCTGTTTTATTATAGCTAAATATTTAGTTAGTAATTTATTATTTTGCAGTTTATATAGACGGGGTCGAGTTTGGTGGTGTGAAGTTCTTCCAGCTCAGTTCAACATGGCAAACACATGTCAAAGGTTTGACAGTGGCGCTAGCTGGTGTGCCTTTGGCGAGTGCCGAATTACATTGACTGTCCTCCCACATCATATCTTTCGATTGAAAAAATGAAATACATATAGAGTACGAAGATGTAATTTTGGGTATATACAAGTTTTTTTGGCCTCTTAAAAATCTATGTATAGACAAAGTTACGATATCGTACGGTATCTACTTTTTTGTATGTTTTTGCTTTTCTAAATAAATGATATTTAACAAATGTAAAGTGAAAACGATTGCAAAAAAAGTCTTTGTCGCTTCTAGTCACTATACGGGGTTCACCCAAAGATTTCTTTATGGCTTGTGGCCTAGAGAATGCAATTCTGGTAGCAAAATAGAAGGCTAATCTTGGAATATTTCACAAGGTTACGACTTATGAAACTGAAAATTACATTGATTTGTAATTTTATATAACTACGTTCCACTCGTACCGTGAAAAAGAAAACAAGCTCTAGATTATTTATTGAAAAGTTCGATTTTCAAGAAAATATAGCATGTCTAGCTTATCGGTCTTTATCAACATATTTGGAATATTCTTAACTGTTTCACAAATTAATTTTCAATCAGAAGAGACAAAAAACAAGATGATTTATAGAAACATATAAAAGGGTTTAAAAAATAAGAAGTTAACAACAACCAAAACTTCATGTCAATTTTCGTTTGTCGGTTGACTTCAGTCTCAGATTCTTGTAGATATGTATAAAAAGGACATTTTTTTCTCACAGATATTATCTATTATGCAAATGGGAATGCCCTGAGCATAACTGAAATCTGCCACCTCGTAAATTTTGTGAGATCATACATAATTTTGGGTACAATTAATATGATAAAAATGGTGTAAAATTTTAGCATACCGAAATTGCATTCTCTAGTATTGCTGGATCAGGAAGTAAACAAAATTACAAATAAGATTAAGATGCTTCGTCGCTGCCCTCAAATTATAAAGACATAAAATACAGTTAAAAAGAAAACTATGCGAACATAAATAACGAAACAAAAACTCATAATCATAGTCGTAAATGTAATATATTGTTAATAAGATGTATTAGTATTACTAATGTAATAATCAACTTTGTTTATATGAATGCGGTCTTTAGAATGAATGTTTGTGTTTTTAACTATACCCCTATTATTAGCGTTTTTGTAAAGTAGATAACCCCTTTCAGAAATAACTGATAAGAGTGGTTACCTACTACCAATATGTAATATCAAACATTATGATACAAATATGAGTTTTGTAATGAGATACTCTACCGCACTAGTGGAATGAACTCATGAATAAAAAATTAAACCTCATTTATTATAATAATTAAACACAACACCTATACAATTAGTGAGGTTTAATCCAGCTGACGTGGAGGCAATAGAAGAATGGTAGATTTCAATTTCAATTGAATTTTTTGTAGAAACTTTTTCTCCCATTCTCCCTTATCTCTTCAAAATGTGCAAATCAACACCAGCATCAGCAAGTAGGGATGCTGATGATCTTCTAAAACAGTGACCTGTTATTGTGATGGATTTGGTAGCTTCAGAAACGTTGCTATTCTTTTGGAATGCGCCCAAAAGTATTGATACCAATTGGTAGAGAAAAACATTTTCCATTTTTATATAAAATAAAAAACCGGTCATGGACTATATTTTGAGGTCGAAGTCGAACATATTTTCGGACGTTATTCAAGCAGTCAAAACCACCAAACTTAACCATGTTTCTTCTAGTAATAGCAAATTCTTTGAATTTTAGTTTTAGTATTCGGTATTTTGATCGTTATGAACGTTACTTCGTCAACTACATCACCAATTTTTAACCTCATCAATTCTTCTCTTTGGCAGGCGCCAAACACACCCACGATTAAGGAAACCTATAAAAATAATATGCTATATGGAAATATCACCATATTTATGTATAATCATACCTTCATCATTAAGAATTGATCATTGGCTTCTTTCAAAAATTCAAAATATACTGGATTTTTTCGGCTTGTGACCTTCACTTTTCCGCTTCAAAAAAGTCAATAGCTGTGAATATTTACTTATGTCCACATTTTTCTTCACAGCTTACTATAATGTGTCCATAATGATGATGCCTTTTCTTTTTCAGCTTTCCCAACAAAATAAGCTAATAAAATTTTCTCCGATATATCACGGATTTTTTTCTGAACTGCACCAGTCTTCGAATCGCTTATATTCTTTTTCGTATCTATTGCGAGATTTAGCGGGTACTAGGGTTTGTATTGCGTTATTTGCAGCAAGTTCTATATCAGAATCCACACTTTCATAGTCGGAACTCATGTCGATATTATTATACCAAACTGAAGTGAACGCGTCAAAATTGACAGTTCTTAAAATAAATCAACAATGAGCCCAACGCTTGCTTGTTATCATTAATTTCAGGAATATTGACTAATTTTGAGTAAATAATTAACATTATTGGTAGTAGGTAAAATAATGTACTATATTCGTATCATAAATTCAAATTACGATATTCAATGAGTTATCGTTTGACAAATTTCCCATCTCATTTCGTATTATGAATCTTTACGACACTTATATCGTAAATATCTATTATTATTGGTCTTCTAGCCCTTGCCTTATTCATGATAAGGCAAGAACGGTATTTTTTTGTATAGAACAATATTCTCAGTGAGTGTTGCTTTTTAGTCAAGATAATTGCTTATGAATTACTATCAGAAAAAGTGCTTGTTTTGTATCAGTTTTAATTCATGTTTTTCTAAATTTTGAGAAATATTTTAAAATATCACTTCACCTCACAGTTATTTAACAACGTCAATTTATTTTTTAATTTTAATTCATTGTGGTAAGGTAGTAAATGCAGTATGCAATTACAATGCTTTCAAAAATTTTCTCTTATTTGTATGTTTGTATTTCAATGCAATTTTTCAGATTTTATATTGGCAAATAAACAAAAGCTTAAGTTATTAAACGCTCTACTATAAAACTTTTCATAGCAGCCTGTGCACTATAATTATCAGTTGACGTTTTTGTTTCCTTCATACTGTTTAATAAACCTAATAAAACTCCATTGGTATAAATCAGATTGCGGCTCTTGTTAGTTCTATTGGCTTTTAATATTGACTTTCTTTTTAGACTTGCATTCTTAATTTCTTCTTTGCTACTAAGTTGTGATAATATTATATTTTGGGTGTTTCTTTCTGAATTAATAATCATTATCTTTATATTCTCTATATTTATTTCAATATTTAATTTTTTGAGCTTTGAATATGCTTCAAGATTTCGTTGCTATTTTAAGATAAATCCATTATTTTTATTGTATCAATTTTTTTAAAGCCCACATCCAATAACGGGTTCGGTATACACACATGACACATTTTTCTTGTTATGTGTTTTATGTACTCAAATGTGTAAGTTCTTTTCTTTTATAATGTTCTGAAATGGTTTTTGATAATAATTATTTTGTCTTTTATTAGCTGTCTTCTTACTAGCAACTGTATAAAAATCGCTATTTTACTAATTATTTTCTGTATTACCAAGCTATCATATTAGGTTTCTGAATAACACTCAAAATATCAATTGAATTATCAATTTCAAAGCTCAAGTATTAACACACCAAGTCTTTAAGTAGAATTAGACCTTTTTACTTCTTTATCATTTTTTGCAGGAATGACATTTATTCATATAGTTGTTGGGTGATACAATACTACATAATTCCTCTGATACAGCAAATTTCTGTTGAGATTTCTGTCTTTTTAGGCCAATCACACGTTTCCATAATTTTTATTTCTCTCTAGGGTAGTTTTGCAAGCTTGTTGTTCTATATATACTATTTACTCTACTGTATAATAGTTTTATCGAAAAGGACAACTAATCTAACTAATTCAACATTATCAAATTTTTGACGAAATTGTTTATGTAAGATTGAAAAAAAAATATTCTATTAAATCCTATTGGATTTAGATGTTCCAAGTTTGATTCCCGCCTAAGGTAGGAATATTCTTTAATTACATAGAAAATCTTTTTTGTTTGTATGAATCTCGAACATTTACTGTTAGATGCTAATTATGAGTTTTGTTTCTCAATAGCCCTGAGAAGCACCTCTACAAAGAATGCAAGGGCCTAAATAACCATATAAGTTAATACCTTTCGTATTAGCAAATTACGCTTTCAAGGAAAATAACAAGTTTTTATTTATATACTTTTATTAAATTCAAAATTTAAACTTCCTATTGATAGAAAATCTAAAATTATCTTAGTCGTGCTTTGAAAGTATTTGTATACTTCCTTGAACCAAAACAAAGCCCAATGAACTTAAAAATTGACAATATTAACCTTTCAAGGCTCAAAAAACTAACATATGAAAGACTCTTATTCAAGGAATACTCTGTATATGTGATATAGTTTATAGTTTATTGTTTAATAATGAGTATGCTTCATAATTATATACAAAAAAATTGTAACATGTATAAAAGATCGTTTGCTGAAGTGGAAAGGCCATTTTGTTTACAAATAATTATAGTATAACAATTGGTGTTGCTTTATTTATTTTCAACGCACTTTCCATCTCAGCCAGGTAGTATTTTTTTTTAATTAGAGAATTTGTTTATTCCAAGTAAAAATTGATAGTATATTTATATAACGATGACTAAAAATGTACATTAAAATCTGTAAATTAGCTTTTCTAAAGGGATTATATACAATAATTCCTTTCAATTTCCAATTTGAGAACAAGCTATAAACATTTATAGCTAATAATTTTTCTAATGGTGTCTGTGAACACATCAAAGATCGTTTGTGTGACTCAAACCAAATATTTACATTACTTAAATTTTCCAGAATAATACAGAGACATTGATTCTTATGCCAAAACGTCCTAATATCGCAAATATTTATTTCATAACTACCCTTCATATGTATTCACCCAGTATATACAGTATTAGCATATTTTCTAGTTTATGTCAGATTAAAAAGTTGATGTTTAATTTTAGAGTAAAACATGCAATGGTACTTCTGTAATTATTTTACACAGAGGTTAGTAGCTATCCGTGTTTGGTAGATGAAAGTATTATGTCAATCGAGGTAATTGTTCTAGTAGGACATCTACAGTTGCTAGAGATCGCCATTAATTTGTTAAAATGTTTCAAAATACAGGGATATAAAACTTACAGAAGCAAAGTTAGGTCTGTAATTTTGAAAATTATATAATATATGCAATTCTATGCAATATTAGATATTGTAAAATATATGCAATTCTATAAAATATAGTGACAGAAGTATTTATTGAATATTTAGCTGATATTTTGTACAGTTCATCTCGATAGGACCGAGACACTTTCCATCAGCTAAGAGTTCACAGAAACTCACAAACTATGGAACTACTATGTTTGGAAGACTAACTTAAGAATTATAGGCACAGTGTTTCCTTTCCCAACCTGTGGTACGCGGACGACACACACACACATATATATATATATATATATATATATATATATATATATATATATATATATATATATATATATATATATATATATATATCATACTATAACAAACAAGTGTTTTTTCAATAAAAGCAATAATCATATCTCAATTTTTAATATTTGTTATTTATTTTTACATGGAGTGCGTTGGTGGCACTTAGAATTGCCTAATCTAACTTCATTGATAACACATTATAATAAGGAGACTTTTTACTTTCACTCTGTAAAATTTATGTTAAAAACTTTTCCCTCCATCGTTTTTAATCTGCTTGTCGACTCAACGTAGGTTCATCGATATTGAAAAAGAAGAAAACTTTATAATGTTTAATACGTGATTTTTAATTTTATACGGCAGTCATTACCCAGATACGTTACGCTGGGCTGGCAATAGATACAAACTGCGTTTAAAACAACCAGTCTTAACTCCCGCATGTTCAAGTCCTGACATGGTTACTCAATTACCAAGTCTGCTAAATTGGTTTAGACTAGGCCGGTTCAGAATCAATCGGGTTTGGCCGGTAACATATATAAGCTAAAGATCTGTTAAGATTAAGAATGATTAAAAGTTTGAATGGAACTGCATTAAAACTTTCATAAACAAAATTTTATATAATTCCAGCTGATCTAATGATTAGAAATAATAGAAAGATATAGAAAAATATATGTAGCAACTTTTGTTGATTTAAGGCTTAGTTGAGCCGTTGATTTTACAATTAAATAAAAGAATTATGCACCTGCATTATAAAGATAAGCGCTAATTGATGATAGTTTCATTTTAGTTTTTTATTTAAAAAATTATTAAATAATATAAATAATTTCTTCTCTCAAATTATTGTTCTTTTGTGTTTTCTGCTAATTTTATGTATTTTTAATTAAATTTGAAAAAAATTCTGTCTGTTCCTGTATTTCTGAGAAATTGGTCTCTGTGTTCATTAATAATTCTTTTATCAATTCTTCTAGAGCGTTGGAAAAATATTGTTAATTTTTAACTTGGAACATCTTTTTTAGGCTGTGGCCATATAACCACAAAAATTTTAGTACTGCATGTCAAATGCCTACTGCTCGATATCAGTTTTATTAGTGGATAAGATTTAGTATATATATTTTTTATTTATGAAGAGTTTAATAAAATTATGTGATATATTTAAATGTTCTATTAAATTACAGTTTATGATTATTTAAAAAAAAAACAAAAAAATGTTTTTATTATTTCTAATAGTATATTAAGTCTTTTCAGTTGATATTTTTGAGGTTTATTCAACTTTGAGGAAAAAGTCAATGTAAAATCCTTATTTGAATAATGAACTAATTTCTACAAGTAATATTTTTATTTTCTATAAATTTATTAAAATGTTCAGTTCAACCTCATTTATTTCATCTGTATAAGAATTTAAATTTGTTATCAAAGAGAATTTAAATTAAAATTCATCAAGATTCACTTTAATTGATCTATTGAGAACGGTTATCAATACAAATTCAGGAAATTCGGAACCATCGCTAACAGTGAATATGAAACTCTTTACTTGTTTTCGATTTTTAAATAAGTTAAAATAACAATAAAATGTTGATTATAAAAGAATTTTTATTTATTGCATCTTCAGAATGGAAATTAAATCCTTAAAACCACTTGCAGCCTGCAATGTTGAGTATCAACGTTACTCTAGGTAGGACGTTGGCTTATTATATGTCAATATCTCAATTTTATTAATATTCTGTGAAGTATTTACATAGAGGAAGCTTCTACAAGTTGGCCCTACCTACCGATAGAGAAAGGAAAAAACAATGATATTACACTCTCTATTTTGAGTTCCGAGTGGTGGGAACGGCGTGTTGATTTCAATAGCGAGTAGAAGAATTGTTTTTTTTTTCTCTCTTCCAATTGTACGCTGC
The DNA here is from genome assembly GCF_026250575.1 of Diorhabda carinulata. NCBI lineage: Eukaryota > Metazoa > Arthropoda > Insecta > Coleoptera > Chrysomelidae > Diorhabda > Diorhabda carinulata. The sequence continues at coordinate 17,570,947 of NC_079464.1, forward strand.
ATTCGTTTCAGATGACACGGTTCCTCTTTCTGTGTCTGCCTCTTCTTTTTTTTTTTGTTTCGGTTCCCCATATCACCTTAACTGTCCTGTCCTTTATTTTCACTGTGTCTAAATCGTGTCAACTGTAGTCAATTTAAGAAGCCGAATAGGAAGTCAACCTATCCCATTAAACGGCCTCGTTTTTATTATAATCCTAAAATGGGCAGATACGGAAGTAAGAACACAAAATGTTTGATACAGCGTCATTGCTGCAACAACACACTGTGTAATCTACAACTACACCAACACTGCCTGACGCGCGTTTACCTAGCCTATTTTACATTATTTATATTTATTTCATGATTATGATTGACCGCGTGCTCGGCAATACTTGGATTTTTGAGGTAGGTTCCATGATTAAAATAACAGTTCGAATTCGTCAATTATAGCGAGTAAGCGAGTGGATTTGTTCAGAGTCATCAAGATTTTGCAGCAAATGGATTTCATTCGGATAAGTATTTTCTATTTAATAATATTTTTGATATTATTATACATATTGTAAACTTAAAATGGTATAACTGAAAAACGTTTAATTAGTCGAATATGAGAGAAAAAACGGTCGGCGATAAGCTCTGATATTAAGGAACAGGCCAGAAAAGAGGAAACACTTTTAATATTATAGTTTTAGAAAAACGTTATAGACCAGGCGATGCAGGCCTTTATTTTGTTTTTGTGGAACATAAAGAAAAAACGTAGGTAAGTTATTTCCGATTAAAATAGGCCATTATCTTCTTAGAACAATGATTATCGTAGAATTTTTGGATAATGAAATCCCACAAAATGTACTGGTCAACTTATGTAACTTCCAATAGAGCTCTATATTCAACCTATGGTGCAATGATTCGATTGCCCTCGATATTACTACTCGACCGGACATTGCAAATCATTAATCATAGAGAGGAAGATTGTGAAGCTGACAATATTTGTATACATTGTGAAACAAACGACCACCCTTCTTTATCACGAAAATGTCCCGTCTTCACAGAACAAAAACAAATAAAACAGATTATGGCACAAGCAAATGTATCGTTTAGGGAAGCGGAAAACATTTATATCAACCCAGTGTACGCTAAAATTGAATTGTTGTTCAATATAAAGAACGTACAACTCGCAACGTATATGCTATGTGATGGGTTAAGTGGATTTTGTGCTATGTGAAACTCAAATTTGATGGATTAGGTATAATTTGACCATAAAGCTAATTTTCAAATATAATTTTACATTGCGTTAGGGCGGTTTTGCGACCAAATGAATGAACAGGTCGATAGAAAGCATACTCCCACAGAATACCATATAAAAGTTATTTCAACTGAAAAATGAAGCTGGGGACAATGAAACCAGACAACTCATTTACTATATAGAGACTTGCCAAGCTCGAGTAATTTTTGGCAGATGGAGATAGAATTGCATTTGTAAGAGATACTGGCCATATGATGTTCAAATAAAGTGTAAACGTTATTGTATAAGTTATGCTCCATATCTTGGCCAGGAAATCATTCATAAGCTATTAATGTTAGTTTTATTCCAATACAACAATGATGAATGATTTCAAAAAGTTCATTTTGGGCTTCCAATCAATTTTCTATTAGTCTGCATAACATTATTGATATTAGTTTTCTGTATACGTGATTATTAAAAATGTTCAAAATTCTCGAATGAACGTTTTGTATTTTTAGGTGTCTGTTTGATTGATGTATTTATTAGTAAGAGTGCATGAAAAGTATTTAGATTCAGTGACATTTATCATATATTGATAAATGAACATTACCCTTTGGTGATTTGCATTTACCCGGAGATCATTCATACCCACTAATGAGAAACTTATTAACGCCATATTGAGGTAATGGTCACTTGAACGACATCCAAAATAATTATAATTATAGAATAAGTTCCATTCGTACAGTAATTGAAAGAACATTTGGGTGATTAAAAAACAAAAGTGTACGTCCCAAGTCATAGAAGAAGATTTAAAATACTTTATTTTAATAAAATTTATTGTTTTTTTGGAGAGAGAATCTACATAATTCTTTTAAAATTATTTTTATTACTGAATTTAATTATTTCTTTCTAAAGCCTCTCTTAGAAGTCTAGTTTCTTTCACTAGTGCTTACTCAATGTCGACCAGTGTTTTTCTTAAATAAAACATCTCACTTTTTGAATACAATTTCTTACAACCTCTACAAATAGAATACATTATAAATCTGTTTTATTTTTTTAACACAAAAAAATTATATAAGTAAAAATACAAGTAAAAATTAACATACGATGGAGTGTGTGAAATGGCCTTTATATTAATTTGAGGAGCAGTTGAAAGACTGGGTTAGGGCGATTAGAGTAGGTTTATCCTAATAGTTTCCCTAGTGGCTTTAAATTTATCGGACTCTTCCGGATTACAAACACTGAGGTTAATGTTATCGTCTGTTGTAGACTTACAGTTTTGTCGATGTAAATATCATCAAATTGCTAATCCCATGGATTCTACCCCTTCCTATTTTTCAAACATCTTCAATTCCTGTATATGTTTTTTTATATTCCTCAATTTCCAATCAAATACATCTTCCTTTACATTATGCTTCCTTGATACAAATATATGCAGCCCATAGCTTTTTATTCTTTACTTTGAGCTCTATGAATGCATCCTTAAGATGCATTTAAAGACAGGTTTTTGTTTGTACAACGCAATGGCCGGACTGTAAAAAATTAATAACATTATTATTTTGAAGGAAATAATATTTGAAGAGGAAAATATGATTTTTGTCGATAAGATGAAGTTTCTCTAACGAAACTACAACCTTGACAAGAGCCTTGAATAATCAAACTGTTTTCTCTAAAAGTTTACTAAGGCATCCTGAAAAACTGAAAATTAAAAGAATTATATTTTGTATTTTGTATATATAGTAATTATCTCTTCAAAAAGTAATTTATTTTGGGAAGGGCAGATTTAGAGGTATTATTTTCAAATTAATAAAATTTATTGATTGTTCGACTTATTTTATTGGATTGAATTGAAACTTAAAGTTCTTAGCATATTATCCAAATCGAACTACATAATTTGCCTGATTCGGCAACATTTAATTAATAAATACTTGAATGCTTAGAATATAGCAGAATCTTCCACAAATTTGTTATCTAGATAATATTCCTCAGGGAAAAATAAAATGGTAGGGTACTATTTCCTACAACTTACAAATAATCCTTGAAATTCTTACCATCATTTTCCAATTCATGGAGCTCCAATTTATTTTCCTTATCTACGTAAATGAATTCAATCATTTTTCTTCTACGAAAAACCTACAATTAAATTTTTTGATCACACAACACAAATTTATATTCTTGCTCTGTCTCATTTTTTCTTTTCACTACCGCTACCTAGCACAAATAAAAGCGCTCCAGAACATTTGAGTTTGCAGCGCATGTACCGCCGAACGATTCCGTTGAGGTTTTTGTAACAATTACGCAACGGTTTCGACCGCTAAATGCAGCTATTGTTTACCAATTTGTACATCTAGCTATAACATCTTCAGATGAAAGGAGTTTCAAAACCTACTCATCGAACTAGAGAGTTTTCAGTCAAGAATTCGTTAAAATTTATCAGTAAAGATAACAGAAATTAAAGCCTATCTATCCTGCAGACCTTGGGACATATTGAGGGAAAAAAATTCTCTGGTACTCTAATCTTGTTTATACAAACGGATTGGAAGGCAGAGTAAATTTGAAATTTGTTTATATATCCAGCATCCAACAAAAAAGAGTGATATTTATCAAATTAGCTGTAATGTATGTGACAAAAGTATGTTGGGCAGACTAAGAGATCTGCTGATGTCCAGTTTAAAGAGCTCATAGCTAATTTCAAATATATACGGATGGAAACTTCGGCTATTGTCAAGCACGGCGATTATTGGTGCATTCAAATTGTTAGATGTAAGAGGAGTTTAGATAAATACATTTACTTTACGAATATGAAATTTCCCGCCGAAGTGGTTTCACTGGAATTGTTTTTCGCGGGAAGAGGTTCATTGGTGGAACAATTTAGTACAAATAGATAGGTCAAGTCAATAAGTTTTAGTTTACTTTCGACGATACCTTGACTATCAACGCGCGTCAAACAATGTAATTAGTGTTAGTGTAATGTGTAAAGGAATAGTTGCAGATTATGGCGCTGCATCATCCGTAAATTATCCTCGGTAATTTTAATTGCTTTTTCACGAACTTCTTTTTTCTCCATGTATTATGTACAATTTTGACAGATATTATCGTTAATGAAATTTGCATTTCTGCCAAACCGACCTCGCATTTTCAAAGTTATTCCATAAATTCGGTATCTGTTAGATCAACTTACCGACTCACATTGTAGGGTATAAGGTATTTTAACTAGTTATCAATCAACGTTAGGGATTGTCGTAATTTGTATAGTGTTACAATACTTTATTTAAAATAAATATAAAAACAAAATATATTTCGTGAAGTATCTCTATAGATTTTCATTAAAAAAATATACATACTTTTGCATTCATAAAATTTGTTTATTCAGTCTTATCAGAGGTATCTTTTCGTTTCTTCAGATCCTCCGCTAGGTACCTAAACCTCTGCATACATTCTTCCTAAAAAATATAGCAAATATACTGAGCTGTTCGCCACTTATTTTATAATTGAAATCAATTTTGCTATTTAAAATTAAAATTATGATCTTCATCATCATCATCATCGTTAATTTCAAAATACACTAACAGCCAATATTTTGAAAAATTGTATCAATCTATAGAGGCTTAAAAACGAAGTGAGTTACATTTTAAGGAAACTATAGAATCTACTAAATTTTTGGATCGCAATTCTGGAAAATTTCACCTCTTCTTAAACCCTTACTCTAGCAAAGAATCGTCAAAAGTCCTGAGCCCTTCCTAACAACACGAGCTGTCAAATATTTTGTCCGAGAATACATTTGATGAAAAACAGCAGTTTCACTGATAATTACTGTCTTCTTGCTCCTTCATCGGCAATATTATTATGACGAAAGTACTTCCCTAAAATATTTTTATTGTCAACAACAAGGATGTTTTTCATAATAATTTCACATTCTAGTTAGAGCCATAGATAAAGAATTAAAAGTTACTGCCATAAAAGTCACTTTTACGACACTATTAGCAATTAAAATTACAGTGTACAATATTAATTATTGATCGATCTACATACAAAAATAATGCAATTGTAAACTAAGAATATGTAATTCAGCAAGATAATCAAGTATTTGTTGAATTGCAGATCAGCAACTTTTGTGTTTGTTATAACGGCTCGAAGTTCAATACTATATATGAACTGTGGGTTAGCGAACTCTAATTTCTCCATCCCCCGGGAAAGTTTTGTAAAGGACGGACAAAACTGGTTGTGGTGGTAGTATATCTTGTTGGATTTTTGGCTTTTGGGATCCTGTGTAGTCTTCGGAGTTTATACAATCCTATTATTGTAAAGATCGTTACAATGGCTTAAATTGGGGTCATCAAGAAATGTAAAGGATTTGCATTTTGTAAACTGGCGAGGAGGTGAAGTTGATCCAAAAGAATTTTCTCAATTGCTAGAGGTTTGATCTTAGGTAACCAAGTGTACGATATGGTTTGTGTTCTGAAATGCTTTCGGGTTTGTTCTGAAACTACATCTTGGTTCGATGAGGTGCGTTCTTTGGAGTATCATAATTTTAGGAGAAGCGCATTGTGTGGAAATTTTCGTAGCCTGTGGATAAACGGCTATGAAATGGGTTTTTGACATCTCTTGATGAATATGGAGTTAATTGAGATGAGTAGATGTTCGCAAGGAGCTTCTTCGGTGGTAAGCTGGAGTATTTCTTTCACACAGTCGAAGTTTTCATGAAGCAATTTTTCGTGCATAGATATTCCAGACCCATGTTTCTATGTATTGGTACAAATTTCCATTGGAGGCTAAGTAGGGACATAGAAACACCCTGTATGAACAGTAGGTCAGCGAACTGTAACTAGCCGTTTGTCATCGATATTTAGTTTTTATACATATGATCCAGAAAATCTCCCAAAATTGAAATACTTTCTAATCTTTTTTTTTTCAAAGTAGACACCGCTTGGAGAATTATATGTGGGTGAACCTAGATAATCAGTCCAAACAAAAGTCCAGAACTATAAGTGCATAAAAGCTACTGGTCCTACTATACAGTAACAGCATACCAAAGCTATCTAATCGAATTTATTTTGTATTGCTCGGAATCGTCGATTAGTATTTTTAGTGCATTAAAATTTAGGAATGTATTATCATCATTAACGGCAGTTTGTCAATGATCAATAGTTTTTCGTACAGTACAGTTTTCCATAAACCGTTATTATTTTTTAAATCTTAATTATAGTGCAATATGAGTGGCACGCCGGGATATGTTTCTTGGAATAGATGCGTAACTTTTTGTATTCTTGCTTGGTTAGTTATATATGTTACTGGCAAAGCATATAATCCGGCATTCTATATAATGCCTAGTCATTTCAGGAAATGACTAACTATGGTAGGCGAAGTATTTAATATATCCACGTTATATGTTTTGACTAGGCAATACATAGAATGGCAGAGCAAAGCCCGTAGAAAGAGATGTACGGAGTCAAGACGTACGGTGTTTACGATTTCATAGGTCATAACCTAACCAGTGCTGTGTACGTTTACAGATCGCAATGGCTGATATCGTCAAAGAAGCGTGAAGAAATCGATTCTACTAAAATCTTTCAAAAGAAAAGTTCGTTAAGAATTCGCTGAGGTTAAATAATGAATGTTTGTTAAAAAAAGGGATATCTGTGAAAAGTAATAATATGAAAAAGAAACCTCAATACTACTGGCTACTACAGCAAAGTTCAAAAATTTGGTGCTCTGTAATTTTCACAGCAACGGAATATTCAAAGTTGCGGTGCTAGGAAAACGACAATACATTGATTGTCGAGGTAATAAAATAAGGTGCTGAAGAGTCAATATCTTGAAAGTGTTACTGGGCACAATGGGATTTCTAAGCCGTGTAGAACGGGGTATAGAAAATATGGGAAAATGTAGATCTTACCTACATCAAGACGACGAGAAGTGCTCACGTAGATTCATGGTAGTAATAGTGGAGAACATTTAGGGAGTGACTTAATGGAGAAGTTGCGAAAAAGTTTCTTTTGGTTTGAATACGACGACGAACATTGTGTCGCAGATCTACTGAGTGCGTAATCAGTAAAAAACCCAGAACTATATTACGAGGAGAGCTGTATAACGTAGGGGTACTTTCTAAACAAATATCGATTGATGTGTCAAGTGACATTGAATGTCGAGGTAATAAAATAAGGTAAACTAATAATTAATAAACGAGTTAATTTCTATGAGATAATGAATCTAAAAATCAGGTATCTCTAAAATTAAGATCAGGTATCAACTAAGCAGGAAAAGTAGGTGCTTGTGAGAAATTTAGACGACGAAAATCATATGTGGATGGGAGAAAAATTCAGGGTACCTGATACTACTATAAAAAAGGCAAAATGTAAAATAAATTTTTAAAATGTGGAATATTTAAGTGCTTTAACTAAAAAAAGAAAACATTGCAATACATTCAACGTTATGGGTGATAAAAGCCATAGAGCCGCCATGAGTTATGTAATACGTCCAGGAGATGATTTTTTATCTTCAAAACTGTTAGACAATGAGGTGCTAATTATGTACTCACTAAATAATCAGGAGACAGTAAAGTAGAATCATTTTCACAGTGTTTGGAGACCCTAAAAAAACTAGTAGTATCCTAGTAGGATTTTTCCATTTTGAAAACTGACATGAAATTAGTTAGCGAGCATTTATTATGAACTGAGTTACATTTTACATCTTTACTGTTTTTCACTCAATTTATTAGAAAAAATACAAATTATGGAGTTTTTTAGTTTTTTCTCTTCAGCATTTGGTTTTGGTAAAAGAATTCAAGAATAAATAATAATTTCGAATAAAACAAGTTATAATTATATTTCATAAAACTTATCCTGAAAAAAAGTTTTGATATGTGAAGGGTTGCTAATTTCACTCCTGTGTAAGTAACAGTAACATATTGAAATGTATATTGAAAAATACCTGTGGTTAGTCCTTTGCGAGTGCACAAAAATTACAGAACTTCGAGTTTCTAGCTTTACTGAAATTTTAGAAAAAAACTCAATTTCAGTCACCACCTTTTAAGGGGTGAGCTGAGGAAGTTTCCTTATAGGGAAGACTTCTTAATTTCATACACCCACACACCTCCTGAATTTTGTCACATGAATTAAGAAACACCCTATATTATTTATTTGGTTTATTTCTACTTCCTGTACATCATGCGCAGGATTTCTTCCTTCTCTTAAATTTGAATAAATCAGTAAATATTCTCAACTTTTATTCAAAACCAGTAAAATTGGATTCATGTGGTTAAAGACATCACAATCCGTAAAGTTAAAGTAATGCAATAGATAATTAATAAAATGAAGGAAAACGGGCATCTGAGGGAATTTTTTCCAACAAGCAGTAATTAGTCCATTCTCAAAGCCAGGCTGCCAAACAATTTCACAGCTAATGGAATAAAGGAAGAGACAGATGAAGACAAAAAGAAGGCAGTAGTACTAAATACATCTATTGATTCTTAGAGGAACATAAATCAAAAACAATAGAGATAAGTTTAAAGAAGTTTACAAACAATTTCTCATAAGAACCTGAAAAACAGCATTTTTTTTCTCTAATTTGGAAAGAGTACAAGCTTTCCTTAGAAGTACAACAAACTAGAAAATACTCCCCCTCATAATTATATCTATATAGAAGCAGATGATTTAAGAAATACCCAATTTTCATACATTTCTCATTTAAAAATGTATTTCAAAAGAGGAGACCCATCTTAATTTTAAATTGTACTTGTAAAATTAACAACTATGATATCTTTATCTATAATAAAAAATCAAAACTATAATTTGTAACTTTTTATATGTACATTACTGGCTAAATTTATAGAGTACCTTACTTTATTTTTGTCAGGAACGTGTTCAGCTATCCTATCCCATCTATCACAAACTCCCTTGGGAAACTTCAAAAGAGCATCTTCCAATGCCTTTTGCTGTGCCTGTCCCCAATTTGTTACACTATCATAGGGACCAACCTCTTTCTTTGATTTTTGTTTTACTTTAACTTGTATTTCATCATCCTGTTCACATGGTAATCTATAGCCATTTTCTTTCATCTTATTTGCCATATATGTGACTTCCGGTACAGATCTATTGAGAAAGGCAGCAATTTTTTCCCATCTCTCAGTTGTTCCTTGAGGAAATTTTTTTACTAATCTTATTAATTCTGTTAAATCATCATCAGTCCAAAGGCCTCCTGAAACAGGAGGAGGAGGAGCTGAAGTACCACAGTCACTTTTTGGCTCTGTATCTTGAAGTTCAAAGTTAGGCCCTTCTGGAAGTATAAATTTATTCCTTTTTCTGGTGGTTTTAATCCTTACAGGTTCAGGTTCTAGTTCTGGTGTCAGAGGTCTGTTAACTTCTATCTTATTTTTGACTGAAGATGTTAAAAATCTAAATGCAGCAGGGATGCATGTTATTAAGAACCAGACAAATTTTGGTATTTGGATAGGAAGTGTATCTAATACTGATGGTTTTGGTATAATAATATCTGGATCTTCCTCAACTTTCCCTCTGTTTCGTGATTTTTTCTTTCGAAGTTTTTGATCTTCCTAAAAATTACAGTGATATAAAAAGATATTGCAATAGATGTTCAAAAAACAAAAACATTATCAAGTTAAGAGACATGTAGGGAAATCTAAAGTTAGTTATAAATAAAAATAACGTAATTTAGTTAATATTCACAAATATTTACCACAGTCAGAATTTTCTCAAAGTAGACTCCCCAGTTAACCAAGTATTGTCCAATAGTAATAATAACAAAAAGAATTACTAAAACTTCAGTTATTCCCATTTTACGAACATATCTGTAGTAGAATATACCCGACCTCCAGTTAGGAAGTCCATTGATGAGGGTATCATCATAATACTTTCTTTTGGCAGGGCTTTTTAAGACTTCATAGACTGTAACTAAATTACGGAATTGTTCAGAGGTATCAACTTCTTTATTTTTGTCTGGATGTAGCTTAAGAGAGAGCGTTCTGAATGCTGATTTAATTTCAGAACTGGTAGCATCCTAAAATTTGATAATTAATAAAAAGACTTAAGTACGTGCAATTAACTTACTTTAGAAATATTAAGAAGTTCATAAAAGTTTTGTTTGACATCGTCTACAGCATCAAATACTTCTAATTGCTCGGAGTCCCAAGCATTTGTTGAAGTAATCGAATAAAACAGAAGAGAAGATAAATAAATTATGTTCATATTTCAACCATAGGTATTATCATGCCAACAACGCAAAAGTCAAACCAATTTATGGAAAGTTCCATTGGAAACTTAATGATGTTTTCTTCTTCTTTTTCTGATGTAGGTATCTTCATTTGAGAAGTCTACTCACTTGAGACAGTTGAACTAATCATTCTCAATGACTACTTAACTTTCCGAAGCGACCTGATCGTTCAGTAATCTAATCGAATAAAGATGAAACCAATTGAGCATTTTCAAATACAGAAAAATATCGGAAATTGATATACACAGAAATAGACCTCTTACATATATATGCATCAAGGATTAATCCATCCATGAAAACATTTTTAATACATATTCAGTCCTAAATTTCAACTCTGAAATAGAAAACGGATTGATGTCATATTAAGTAAACTTTATTTTTTTTGTTTTGGTGTGAAAATATGTATAAAGTATAAAAACATTATATATCACTTACATTTATTAATTGAAAATTATAGAATTCATAAGATTCAAAAATCAATATTCAAATTACCACTTGACATAAATTTTGAGTTTATTGATTCTGATTGCTATTAAAATTGATTAGATTATGATTGTTAGAGAATAATATTTAGTGATCTTAGTCTTAGTAATTAGCTTATTAGTGTTAGATATTAGATTATTATTCTAGAATAACGTAGATGTTTTTAGGTTCATGTAACAAAGTTCCACTGTGTACTACTCTTTATTAATAAAAGAATAAAATAAAACAAAAAACTAACAGGTTATGGGCACAGGAAAGCCCTAACTGAAGAAGTGCCATAAAGATCAACATAAAAATAAAAGTGACTTGTGCTTTTTTAAACGAAAGTCAAAACAATGGCTACTGAAACTGAAGAAATAAGTAATATTGAAAAACTGATGCTCTTAATTTTTTGAAATTTGGGACTTTTAAACAGGAATCTCTTTTAAAGCTAGTGAAATTTATAATATAGTAATGGGAGAAGAAAAATGGAAGATTTAGCTGGGAGAGAGATAAGAAAACCTGGATATAAAAAGATGCGAAAACGCAGAAAATAATTATCTCTACAGTGGTTAAAAAAGTGATAATTTATATAATGAACTGTGAAAGTTCAGCCCAGATGTACACAAAATTAAAAACGCTCATTAAAAGGAACACAAATGATCAAAAATGATATTTGCTTTGAGAATTTTTTAGTTGTCAATTTGAAAAAGGCACTGAGTGTAGCTTTTCAAAACAATGCAAAGTTTGTCCATATATATGTAGAAACATAGACATAGCACATTTTTGTAGATACAAAGGTGCTAGTATGAGTAAATATGAGAAAAGTAATAAAAATTGTTCAGGAAACAGAAATGAAACTATGAAAAATGAAAAAATGTTTTGCAAAATTTGTAAAAAGGACCAGAAAAGCAATTACCGAAAATAAAGGAAAGGTGATCTTTGAAAGAGACAAAGTTATGGTTTTAAAAAATAATCAAAAAATATTTGAAGGAAAAAAGAATGAGCCAGGCTTATTATCAGTAACTAAATGAATCAAATGAAAACAAAGAAGAAAGTTTTTCGTTGGAAATTTAACAAGAAAAAGTAAATGACTGGCATTGAAAATTTGGGCATATTAACATAAAAAATATAAATAAAATGATTGATTTAGAGGTGGTATTAAGGGTTGACTGGAAAAGTAGAGAGAAATTTCCATTTAATTCAGAAAGAACAAAGGCTACAAGAGCATTGGAAATTATCCATACTCATTAATGTGGTCCAATTGATCCACTAATCTGGGATAATGAAACTATATTCTTACTCTTATTGATGATTGCACAAACTGGACAGAAATGTATTTATTAGAATATAAAAATGAAGCTTCAGACTTTATACAAGAATATCTAGAAGCAAATGAAAGATACAAAAATATGAGTTTCAACAATGGTGATAATGGAGATGAATATAACAATGAATTGATAGACTACTACAGAAAAAAGGGTATTTAGTTGGACATGACTATACCATATACACCACAGTTAAATGATAAAGTAGGAGCTTCAATTGAACACTTATTGAGAAAGTTAGATCACTATTATTTGGCAGTCAAATTAAAGAGAAATTTTAGGGTGAAGCAGCCATAGTTAAATATTAAACCGAACTCCTACAGAATATATACCATTTAATAAAACACCAACCAAAATGTGGGCAAATAAAAAACCTGGTATTGAAAGAATGCAAATTTTTGTAACAAAAACATATGCAAAGATACTTGATGAAAGAAGTGAACAATACTTATTTGTTGGCTATGCACCAAATGGTTATAGATTATTTGACGAAAAAAAGGCACATCAATTAGTAACAAAATAATTTTCACTAAACAATAACACAATTTCCTTAGAAAGCTCTCGATCTCAATGCATTCTCCAAGACAGAAATGATTTACTCAAACATTTTTGATTCCAAAAAATTTGTAAGAAATTGTGATATTTTTTTGTCCATGATAAGAAACCAGAAATATCTATTAAGTTGATACATATACAGATTGTTCCAAAAAAACTAAAATTAAGTATTAAAAAATCCTAAAATACCAGTGATGCGATAATTTTCATTCAAACTGATGTTTCGACCATATCGACCCATAGCTATACTAATATTTTGTTAATGAAACTTTTATTTCGAACTGCTATCTTTTCTTGTCATATTCATAGGTATATCTGGTGTGTTTTATTTCTAAATTATTATACATATATGCAATATTGAACATATGGTATTATTTACAAATATGATTGCTTTATTGTTTAGAACTGATTTTTCAATACCCTGGATTTTATGTATACAATTTGAATTTAATTTTGAGCACATTATTCACTTTGATAGAATAAAAAAGAAGTAGATTTTATGTGAACATTTTTAAAAGGTGAGTTAATTTTATTTTTTCCTATAAATATAAGTATTATAATATTCAACACTTATATTGAATTAAAATACTTTTTTCTTTCAATCCATATGGACCTGAAATTCCACCAATTGGTAATTTATAAACAATATCCTGAAATTTTCTATCTGGAGAAAATTCCAACAGTTGTTTATTGCTGTTAGCTAAAACTTTCAATTTCCAGATTGCTACATTCCTAGCTTTACCATGTCTTGCAAGAACATAAAAATCGTTTTCAGTTAGAATTCCACCACAAATGGCAGCCCAATGAGCTTTGTGACCTTTGCATAAACCTGGAGAGTTATCTTTCTCTGTGTCATAACTAATTATTTATTAAGGTATTCAACAACAAGAACTAATAGAAATGTAATAAGAAAGGATACGGTACTAACATAATACTACCACCAAGCAAACTTTTCTTGATAAAATCATTGTCTAAATAACCATTGTATACTTTAATTTCAGTTCCAATTGGTAACACTTCTTTTGCTAAAGTTGCCATATTATCAACACTAAACATTTCTCCGTTGTTTGAAAAATTATATTTTTTTGCAGTTTCAAATAAATTTTGAATACTGTCCTTTGTAGGATTTCCCACACACATGGCAAGTGCAACTAAACCACACTGAGGCCCATCTTGTAGAAATTGGTCAAGTTTTTTATAATGAAATTCAATTGGATTTGCTATTTCCGTCATTTGAAATAATGTACATACTTTATATACTTCTGGATATAGCTTAGCCCAAGAAAAATCTTCCATTTAAAAATCTTATAACTTCTAGGTTAGAATCAGATTGACATATTTAGACTACAGAATATTTGAACTACAACAATGAATACTAATAAAATACAAAAATGTGTTGGAAAGGATGGATTTCAGAGAATGAATTATCTTTACCAGGTAAATTTCCATATTAGTATACTTATGTTTTAGGTGAAAAATATAACAAAAATTGATGAATATTTTCTAACCCTATGCACAGTTTGCTATTTCAAATCGAGTGTCCTTGTTTCCAATTGTACACAGCCTCCAAAATGTTTATCTTTTAGTCTTCCTCTTTTTCTTCGATTCTTCATTGTTTGTGACTTCCCATCTTTATGTAGTTTCTCCTTTTAACTCTTTACGCTCATATACATTCTGATTTTAGATTCTTCAACTTCATCATTATTTTTGTTAGTACTTTATTTGGTTCCCACACCATTGCCTCCTTTTAAGGTACTAAGTTTGATAAGACAAGAATTTTATATATTTCCAATTTTTTTAAATTATTCTTCATATTGCTTTCTCTTTTTCCTACATATTCTTTACAGTTCCTTCCTCGCTTTGTTATTCTTTGCACTCCCCAACCCATTCGCCTGCTTCAGGTCCCTTAGTTTTTGCTTATATACATTCTCAATTGAATCATTCCTTATTATCTATTCCCTCCTATATTTTTTTTCTATTTCTAATCTCTTGTTGATATCTATATTTCAACCTATTAGCTGTCAACTCATTATGGCATTTTCTTTCTTGTTCCTTCTTATGAACACTGCTGCATTTGACCTTTTTGTCCGTTTGGTTTGGTTTATTGTTCTTTAATCCCGAGATACTCAGGTATCTTTATATATTTGTTTCGTCCCTATTTGCGTACTTCCTTACCACCATACTCATTTTGTACCCAAAATTTAGCTGTCTTTGTTTATTAGTTTTTTGTGTTTAGCTATTGTTGGGAAGTATACAGGGTGAGTCTATTACCAACCATACAAGATGTCCCTATAATAGTTCAACCACTCTAACATAAAATTGTTTCATGGATCATTGCATATTTGATCACATTTTTGAATTATATGATCTACTATTTTTGACCGACCTATATGATAAAACGTATCGTGTTAGAAAATACCAAAAATTTATTTGAGACCTTTGACGTTGAATAAAATTTTATTCAACTGTGGATTTTTAGGAAGTCTTTTGTAATGACACCAATCTGTGTTTTGCTGTAGAAAGAGGAATATTGGTATGCAAGAATATATATTTGAGCATAATAAGCTTGCTTAGGGAGGTAGGAAGAAGTATGGTACGATATGATCCAACCTTTTCCTTCACAAACAGATCACGCAAATTTAGATGAACTGATAGTAACCGTGTATCGATGGATATTCAGTGGTTTGGCGATAATTGAGGACATGAATAAATTTTGTATACTATTATAAAAAGACTAATTAAACTTGTAAAAGTGAGCTATGAGCTGTACTAAAAGAGAGTTCACTAAGAGAGTCATTGTTTACAGAGACACTGGGTAAAATTCGATTTGATGTTTGTTGAAAATAGGGTTACTTTCTTTGTCAGGGAGCAGAAAGGTAGCGATGAGGATAATGTGAATTTGAGAAGGTAAATTTGGTGAAACAGGTCTGTAAACATATGATTAGTCAGTCATATTAATTTTGTCATATTTTGATTTTGAAGCCGTGGTGAGCTTGAATTATTAAGAGTACCAAGAGTACTCTTGGTACTACTCAAGAGTTTTTGATGGATGACCATGAAAATCGGAAAATGTGTACCTTTATCTTGTAGTTATTTTAAGAAGGTGATATTTTATTTGTTCGCGTTGGTTTATTAAGAGTGAAGAGTTATTAATAAAACATAAAATTAATATGAGGGGATGGAATTAAAACTTCACATATTTCAAATTACGCATTTTCTCTTCTAATAACATCCAGGCATGTTTCAATCTGATTTCATTTTAATTTTAATAAAGTTCGTAAGGTACCATTAATTATATTCCAATTATGATCTTTGGATTGAGGTAGGGCTATACAAATGCTTGCATATCTATAACTTCCATGTAATTTTTGATGATTCTCGAGCATTTTTATGTACATAGAAAATATGGCTCTCCATATTGATGGCACCCCTCCATTACTGATTATTCATACCTTGGCGGCATGCAGCATTGTCAAACCCATTGTAGGCTCTTCTGTTAACTGCCAAATTGATCCCATACGAGAAGATTACATTTGACCACTGGTGAACCTGATAGTCCAGATACATCTAGTTATATGTAGTCGTGCCTTACAATATGCTATGGTTAAAAAAGAATCAGTCTCAGGCACTCTGGATCTCGAATTGAACTGAAATTAACAATGAGTATAATTACATTATAAAGTAATAAACTTTTATTTCTAGATTTGCAATATTATGATAGCAGAAAATGAAGCTCAACATTCTGCCGCAAATTTTTATTCAAATCTTCTCATTGGCATATCAAGGAAAACAGTACAAAGGATGTAAGTTTAAACTAATATAATCATAATGTCTGTAAATTTTTGAAAATTTCTTTATTTTAGGGAAATAGATATGAAAAGAACAATTTGCAAATCTTGTAGGTGTCTAATGATTGCAGGAATTACCTGCAGAGTAAGAATAAAAAAGAAAAAGTTGATATATACTTGTTTGAAATGCCATACAAATAAAGTGTTTCTGACATTAAAAAATGATTATCAATGTTGGACTCAGACAAATGAAAGTCTAACAAACATTTTTGATTATTCCATGGAAAAAAATAGAGAAATTGATAATACAAAAAAATGATAAGAGGCAAATATACACAAATTTAACACAGAAAAAAGGACTGATATTTAATAATAAAATATGTATGTGGAAACATAAGACAACGCAATTGTAGTTATCATTTATTAAATAATGAAAAAATTATAATTAATTTTTTGTTTTGCACATATAAAATCATAGGCCATTTATAGGTTAGGTCGTTATAAGTAAAGTTGAAATTTATAGGTTAGGTTAGTTAGTTGTTAATGGCGTTGAATTTTTATAGAATGTTTTTTCGAAATTTACAAGATATGCATAAATTACACTAAAGTTATTTAAATCAGTTTTCTTATTAATGCATTGATCATTTTAGACAATATATGTTGCTTCTAAAAATAAACGTTTTTTGTAGTTTTTTTCAGTAGTCAAAACTTTCGCATATTCATAATTCGTATTGTTTATTTAGATCTCTCTGTGGTAGAACGTTGTTGGTCGAATATAGAAACACCCTGTGTATATATTTGATACATAACCGTTTTGTTCGGTTATATATACGGTGAATCACTAAATATATAATATATAATAAATAGCTATCAAGTCAATAACATTAAAGCAGATATCTTTTACTTACCGCATCATGGAGTGATTAACGAATTAAGCCTAACCACAAAGTTACGAGTAATTTTCGATTTATCCTGAAAATCTTCGAAGGGTATATGATCTATTAAAGGTGGGACCAATAATACAGAACGACTTAGTAACAGCATTACTACGATTTAGACAACATAATATTGTCATTACTCGCGACATTGCGAAAATATACAGACAGGTTAATATAACAAAACATCAGCGAGATCTACAACGTATAGTATGGTGTGCTAAAGATACCGAAGAAATCAAATATTACCATCTCAATACCGTATGGCACGAGCTGTGTGGCGTTCCTAGCTGTAAGAAGTTTACAACAAGTAGCGTTAGAAAATCGCGACAAATTCCCTGACACAGCAAACATCATTATCAATGAGTTTTACGTTGACGATCTTTTGACAGGTGCTGAAACGATTGAGCAAGTTATTGAAATACAGCAAAGATTATCGACTTTGTTGACTAAGTATGGATTTATGTTATGTAAATGGGTATCAAATCGAGTCGAAGTGCTGGAGTGATGATTGCTATATCGTATCTGAAGACGAAACAAACAAAAACCTTGGGTTTGTTATGGCGAGCATGTTCTGACACTTTATCGTATAAGGTAATAATTGATCATCCTACATCTGTCGCAACTACCAAACGTGTAATTTTGTCGTCAATATCAAAACTATTCAATCCATTAGGCCAGAGGTGTCAAACTCAAGTAGAGGTCCATATATTAAGTTTTGAATTCGTAGGTGGGCCCAATGGAAAATAAAAAAAATGAACTCAATTATTACAACAGTTTATTTATTAAACTCTATAAGTATATATAATATACTGTTGTTAAAAATCATATCAAAGTTATAAAAGATGGTAGGTAATTATGTTGAGCTCGAAGATCCAGATACCTGACTTCTTGTTATTGAGAAGTTCATTGATGTCAGATATATTCGTTGTAGTTATTTTAAGAATTGATTGCAGATGTTGATTCATAAGTCTTGTGCGATGTTTTTTATTATTTATTTTCATGATGGAAAACATCTGCTAACATAAATAGGTGCTACCAAACATGCAGAAAATGCGTGCTGCATGCTTTTTTAATTCCGGGTAATTATCCAAACTCTTGAAATATTGTGTATAAAATGTAAGAGCGTTAATCTCAATATCAATTTTTCTTTCCAAATACTGTCCGATTGAAGATCTATCAACTCCATTTGCAAATGAACTGGTGCCTGTGAAGCTTCAAAATTGAACGGATTGTTGAAAATTGGGAATTCCATTTCATTCATTTTGCGAAAGTCTTCAAAACGATTGTTGAATCTCGTAATAAGATTTTGCAGAAGTTGAGAATATTCATAAATTTTTTTTGGTTCACTGTGTCAAATGATTTTAAATGAGGGAAATGGTCTAGTGGTTTACCTTTCCATTCTATGAAAAAATATTTAATTTCCCAATTGGACTGAAAAACTTTGCACTCACTATCAACTTTACGTTTTTGTGACATTATTCAAAAATGGTAACAATTATGGAACTCGACACAACAATTATGGACATCGCTGACGTACTCATATATGGTTAAGGATGGTTATAGTATAGACTTGAAGCGCGTGGAATATTCTATCGTTATCGTCAAAAATAATAGGATATTTCCGCTTGCCGCTAAGAGATGGCGATACTGTCTTTCCCTCTCTCGCTTGAAATTACTTATAAACATCCGTAGAGGAATCAATTGAAGTCTAAAAGCTCTAAAAAACATGATTCTTCTTTCTGTGACACATTGTGATCGCGGGCCGTATCTTTGGCATGACTGCATAGGCCTTCTTTCGCCTAGATTGGTGTTGACAAAAATTATGATGGAATCCTTATGACAACTTGAATTTTGATGATACACTTCCGGACAGCATCGTAAAAGCCTGGGTGCAGTTTACTGAAAATCTTCAAATCTTAAATAATTAAGAGATAACCCGACAGGTTGTCATACCCAATTATGATTCAATTCATTTCATGGGTTTTGTGACGTGTCTCGAAGAGCAAAAATCATTACATTACCTCGCCTTGAGATATATAGTGCTTTGCTATTGAGTCTACCATACAGCAAGGTACAATCATCTCTAAATATCAAAATAAATAGCGGCACGTACCTACTGAATATAATACCGCGGATATCGCTTCTTGACAAATGGCTCCACGTCCTTTTAAATAATAAGGTTTGGGGGAATGGTTCACAATGGCTTCTCCAAAATGAATAATCTTGGCTCAAGCCAATTGACTTAATTGAAACTGATTTGGAAAGGCGCAAACCACAAAAAGCTCTAACAACTACCGTAAATCAGTTCATCTTATTCTCAAACTTTATACAAGCTTCATGGCTTTATGTTTACGCTTTATAAACAATATTTGCAATAAGCTAAAAAATTCAGCCCGCGAATTAACCCGAAGAATATGACAATTTGTTACTTACTTTAATTAAGATTGCACAGAATGAGTCATTCAAAGTAGATATGAACTGCCTAAAAAATGCAAAACCTTTATCCAGCAATTATAGATTGAAAAATCTAGATCCGTTTATCGATTCTAATGGTCTACTGCGAGTGGGAGGTAGTCTATCAAAGTCAAACCTGCGATATGACGCTGAGCATCAACTTATTCTTAGCCCTCCTCACATTTTAACCAGTTCAATCACCCTAAATGAGCATCACCTAAATTTACTCGTTGGTTCAAAATCGGTTTTGTACTTAACAATCCTAGAATTATAGAACGCAAAATGGCAGATCTTCCGACTGATCGCGTTTGATTTTTTGGGGACGTAATTGAATTTTCAAAAATGAACGTTATTTCTGATACGTGGATATATCAATGTTATTTTTATACTGATAGAACTTCGTAACATTGAATATTGTGACTAAAGTGTAGACGCCTTTAATGTTTTCGACAACTCTTCAAAGTATACCAAAAGTACATTTTCCGAAAAATATTCTATTTTTGTATTTCTTCTTCATTCCATGCTAATTCATATTTTTTTTCTTGAAATTTCCGGCAACAAATCTAAAGTTAATTTTGCTGCTTTTTTCGAAGTCTCTGGCGGATTATTATCAAAATCATCACTACTGTCAGTATCCATATTATTAATTATAAATTGATATAATTATGTTCTATTGAAATTATATTTAATGGAAATTGCGTTTTTTATCAAACCACAAATGGAAGCTATCTTAAGAATTTAAAAAACTGACAGTGGTGTCAACTATTTAAGAGTTGACAATAGCCAACTAAATTCTCGTCGATTTTTGTTGATTCTCCATATGTATGTGGTGTGGGCAAAGTGCCGTGAGAAATGATATTTCTCACAGTCTGAGCAATATGTGGTTTTGAAATTAAGTTAGCTATGAGAAATACGCCACTTTTCATAGCAGTTATAGAAAAAATGTTGTGTATCTTATTTTCATAAATACATAAATACTGAAATAGGTCGAAGCGCTAAAATTATTTTCTGAGCAATTACAATCGGCAAAGCATATAAAAAAGAGGTATAAGAATTAAGAAGTTGAAGAAATGCTAAATAAACAAGTAGAAACTAGAAAGTTGATTAATTGAAACATATTTAAGTAGTCTTCAGAATCATATATTGAATGGACAACTGTTATTTTATGCTTAACTAGGTTGAAAAAGTTGCACCCGCCATATATTATTTGCGATGAAATGTGTCAAAATAAGATACATTTTCTAATATCTTGGCACATGATAGCACATTTTGAGTCAATTTCGTCAAAATTGTTTTCTTAGAAAATTTCAAAATGGGAGGTAGCAGCTTTTTGGATGTACATTATCTATGTGGTATAACCATTTTGTTTTCACAATTTTAGTTTTATGTTCATTTTTATACATTGCATCTGCATTTAAAAATGTATCATGTTTTTCTTTTCTAATAATGAGCAAAATATAACATGTACCTAGTGAACTTTCTGCATTTATTAAGATACTGAATATGCCTACTGAATGACAGACGAGATCAGTACTAATATTTGGGTAAATAAATGTGGTTATGGGTGATATTGGTACTCGTTTGATATCACATTTTCTTTGTGTATATAGATGGTATATATAATTAATTGAATCTTGAATAAATCTGCAGCTTTCAGCAGATACCTAGGTGCTTTTCTTTGGCACGAAAATTATAAAGAATGTGCTGAAAGTTGTTTTTAAAGTAGTACAAAGTATAATAAGTATAATAAAAAACGGAACGCATCACTCATATAAATATTTGTTTGTCCGCCAAACTATCTGTAAATGGACTAACGATTTCTTTGGTTGCAAAGTAAAATATTAGTCCGAAAGTGATGGAAATTGGTAATGCTGGTAGAGCCTTCTTGAATATAGCTAGTAGAAGGAGTGTCAAGCACAGTCCCTGAAAAATTATAACATTAAAATAGTCTTAATGAATTACTAAACAATATAGTGTATATCATCAACAATTATGGAATACAATAAAAATATTAGCTTAACTTGATTTATAGAAGTAAAATAGAGAACAATAAAAGAAAAGAATATGTGCCCCATATTTATATATAGGTAAAATCTATTCAATTTGAGGATGATCCAACACTTTAACACAATGTTGGCCTTCATTAGTAAGAAGATAATGAGAATGAACCAAGATATGACTCTAAAATTGGAGTATATTCGTTTATACCATTTTTTGAACGATAATGCTAAAATAGAGGTAGGGCTTCGCAGAATGGTCCGTCAGGTCAAGTTCCGGTTGGTTTAGTACCCACCTGTTTTTGTATCCCAAGATTATTAACCGAGTAGTTCAGGTGGCCACAATTTTTCCGTAGTGTGTACTCCCAACTCTCTTTGGCGTTCCTCGCTGACTTGAAGGAAAACTAGGTGTTCTCCCCAATTTGTTTGCCTCAGGTTTCTCTTGGTTGTTTGTTAGTGGGCATTTGTTTTAATATAATAAAAAGAATGTGCGTATGTTCGGAAAATGACGCTTCTTGGTAACTTTATGTTGTAGCGCAAGACTAACAAAAGGTCTATCTATTATTATGTCATTTATTACTATATTAGATTTTTCAGCATCCCCATCTTTTCTTTCAATGATCTAATTCATACATGACTACATCCTTTAATAGGTGATTTCTTAAATATATATTTAGATTTTGGGTATATTTTAATAAATAATGGGTTTTCTATAGAAATTATTTTTGACGTTCGACCTAATTTCGGTCTTAAAAATAAGATATGAAAAAGAAGCAAATATCAACTGTAATTATTGATTACATTGGCTTCGGAACCAAATGACTTAAATGGAATGAAAGTGCAGCACTTATTCTTGCGTCCAGTACTAGACTAATAATCCTCAAAGTAATAATTCTTAAGAAGAATATAACCAAGCCACATACGAGACATTGTAGAAAACTATTTATTTAGAGTTGTATGTACCTAAACAAGAGAAACGTATTAAATAAAATTCGACATATTCTTCTTTGTAACAAAATAAGTTACCGATGTAGCACTAAATTACTCATCACAGTAAACCTGGAAAGTGGACAATATGAGCTATTAGAAAACTAAAAGAAACAAAAGAAATGACAAAAATCCACCTCATATAGAAACTATGTAACTAGCTGCAGATGATAACATGGAGTAAGCAAGAATATTAATATAACAAAAATAAAAAAAGAAACTGGTCAATTACAAAAGGTGAATTCGAAAAAGCCCTGATTACAAACAGAATGAGTAACAATATGGGTACAACCGACACCAATGTAATAAAGGATAATAATGGATCTCTTAGTTCCAATATACTTCCCGTCACATCACCACAACTAATTTCATATATACCAATCTTTTCCCAATTTGGTATTTTATCATCAGGATTACTCAACAATTGTTACATGTTACATTGTTAATACACATTTGTACTGCTACATACTTGAGATGAAAGGATTGAGGAAAAATAATTTTTCTTATTAGAACAAATTTCTATTTTGATTTTATTATTATTTTAATGTTCATGATGTAGGTGATCTATTGAATAATATAAATACACAAATTGTCATAGTCCGGGATCCCTCGTATATTTTTGTACATTTTAAACTAAATATTGCGTTACCATAGCAATAAACAATAACTCATTAAAAGTGTCAGAGTAAAGTTTGACATCAAAAAAGTAAATCAGTTACGTAATAAATTAAAAAAAAAATGTCCACTGAAATTGTGAAAATAGAAAAATTGGAGTATCCAGCCATCATCAAGTACCTGTATTTAAAAGAGTAAGCAGATTTAGTAAGATATGCTTAATACCCTTGTTGGTCAATGTCCTTCGTATGCGACCGTGAAAAATTGGACTGCAAGCTTCAAAAGAGGTAAATTTTCCATTGAAGATGATGACCGATCGGTAAGGCCAGTTTCTGTGTCAGTCCCAGAAAATATCGATGCAGTTCATGATATGATTTTATCAATCCGTGGAATTGGGCTAAAATGGATATCTGAAGCACTTGATATTTCATAAGAACGCGTTCATAATATAGTTCACGTCAATTTGAACATGAAAAATGGATCTCCAAATGTTCGAATGTTGACCAAAAGTGTGCAAGGGTAAATGCATCGCATTTGATCTGTTCTCGATTGAAAACGATGTAGACTTCTTAAACCGAATTGTTACTATGGATGAGATACTTTTAATATGCCGGGTTCTTCATAATTTGTACTTCTCTCTTAAAATTTTCTATTTGATTTATTAATAAGTGTCAACTTTAAAGTTTCTGTTTAAATACTATTTAAGATGCAAGCCAATCATTTGAAAACTCACGAAATCTCTTATGAGATCAGTATCAGAAATGTACCTGTACCTGACACAGTTGAGGAAAAGCGACGACTGCTTACTGGTTTATTAGCCCGTGAAAAAGCAAATTGTAGTTTTTCATTTCAAAAAAATAATTACACATTACACAAAGATATTCTTACTAAAATTCGTAGTACAATTCAAGAATTGATTATTGAAAATAAATGATAAACCTTTCAAAACCTGTTTTGGAATACCTACTCTTTTTTGTATTACAAGAAAACATGAATATGAAGCAGTATGTCAAAAACAAATAAAAATATATGCATATATTCTAGAGTAATACATTGGTATTTTACTTTATACTTCACTTAGGTAGGTAAGTGTAGTACTTGCACAAATATAAAATACAGATGTGTATTTTTGGTTGCCTAAATCAACAAAAATTCATGTTTGTCCAATTTTGAACATTTTGTCAAATCGAAATAAGTGGACAACCCTTGTTTTAGGCCTATGTCATTATTTATTAATTTTAGTTAAGCTTACAGTATGTTTCATATAGTTTGTTTATTATGAATTCTAGGTCATATGAGTCTTGTGTGTATGTTGTATATTCATTTTAAAAATTAAATAGATGTTTAGAGCCTTGTAACACATTAGTTGAATCTTGGTTTATAGTTAACCATTTTAAAATGCCATATTGATTGAATTTATAAATGATTATAATTAGGTACTTACAATTAAAATGGCAACAAAACAAGCCAAAGTTGTGTTCCAATCACCATATGATGAAGCCTTTCCAACTAGAACACTGTAGAATATAAAATCTCCTAAGCCTAACTTGACTCCTCCTAAAACATCCAGAATATAAATAAACCACTGCTAACATTTTTATCTTCATCAGTTGGCGTCACTGGTGATTATTCTGAATATTAATTGTGGTACACATTAGTAAAACAGTAATTGAATACTGAACTCTTTCTTCAAACCAATACAATAGCAATTGTAATAAAAATTTTATGAAAATAACTATTATCTTTTACTGGGAGATTTTTAACACGTGAATACACAAAAAGCTAATTTAATGAACTAAGTTGTACAGAATAGAATAGGAAATAAATAATATTGGAAATTCAAAAACTAATTGCAAAACAATCGCTTGAACATTTTAAATCAAGCTCAATTTCATGGTGTAATCCTATATGAAAATTATTGCATTTCAAATCTCGCCAACAAGACCTCAAACTGAAATAATTCATTTCAAGATTAACAATTTTAATTTAAAAACTGTTATTGATATTTCAAAATAATTTAATGAGTAATATAAAGTTTTAATCAGTCTCATAAAATTTTCTGACTATAGTTATAATAAAATACAAAGTAATGGATTAACTAATTTACTTACTTTCTTCTTCTTCTTGTATGACTTGCGTGCGTGGTTGGCCACTTGGTGTACTAGTAACCTCCAACTGTCTTTGAGCAACCCTGTTGGTATGATTATCTACCCAATCTTGTGTAAATCCATTATCTTCACTATTTGATCTATTCACATTTGGAACTTCTTCTCCTGTCGCCATCATACTTGTATAAGTATACATATATGTAGCTGAAATTTTAATAAGAATCATTATAAGCAGCTTATTGGGACTGAAATTATGGTCAAGTACAATATAATAATAAATATAAT
Source organism: Diorhabda carinulata (assembly GCF_026250575.1). NCBI lineage: Eukaryota > Metazoa > Arthropoda > Insecta > Coleoptera > Chrysomelidae > Diorhabda > Diorhabda carinulata. The sequence goes on from NC_079464.1 coordinate 17,596,889, forward strand.
AAATAAATAAAAATACCTATTTCTTATATTGTACTTGACCAAAATTTCAGTCCCAGACGAAGAATACATAAGTATTCTAAAGTTTGGAAAATATATTAAAATTAGTCTACTTTGATGTTTCATTGCCACGTTCCCAATAAGAAAACGCTCATAATATAGCTGGCATTTCGTTAAAAGGTTGAAGAACCTTGAAGGAGTAGTACTAACACCTTTGGAAATGAGAAACAAAAACCTCAGAAAAATAGCCTCCTTTGGAAAGAGTCTACGTACTTTGAAAGCAGAACAATGAGATGTAGTATTGTACTAAATATTTTCTAGATATAGATGCAGAGTGGTTGAAAAGCCAAAACGACTCTCCTTGCAATTTACAATGTCACATATCATTTAATTCAAAAAACAAATTATATACCTTCTTCAAATATTACTTTATCTATTGATGAAAACCACATGAAATTTCCTTCAGTAGTTTTTGAGTTTATAGTGAACAGGCAAGCTGTATAGAACAAATATATAATACATAGTGACAGTTTGTTTTTTATTAACTACTAAAAATAACATTAAGTATAATTCATTTTATCATCATTTATTTTGAGAAAATTAGGATAAAAATGTTGAAGCAATAATAAATGATTTAACTAATAAATACAACAGCAAAAGAATTTTATTTGGTTACCCCTTTTCGACTAATTTGATAAGCAACATGAATTCTTGATTGTAGTTTGCCCAAAATGAGAATTTTTCATATTGGTGGCTAGCAATAACATTTATTGGCATTACTGAATAGAATCATATTATTTTAAGTAGCTTTAAAATATAATCTGTAATATACAAATTGAGAGATACTTACAAGAATAAATTAAAGCAGGAAAAATTTGTTCATTCCTTTCTTGTGCAGTCTCCACTAGAATTCTTAAAGGACCTTTTGGCATTAAAACAGCTACCAAATCTAAAAATAATTTCAAATTATACTACTTAGGTAGTGTTTTTAAACTAGTAATTGACGAAGTAGAAATATATCAAAAAAGAGATCTGAACATGCGCAATGAAAACTAAGTACTTATGAAATAAGGGTATGGAATTATTACACAGTAGCATGTAATATACAAACAATCTCAAAGGAGTGGAAAATAGCAATAATAGCACCCATCCACAAAAACGGAAGTTATGACGATTGCAAAAAATTATAGAGACAATGCTACTCTGTATTATATACAAGCTCTTTGAATGTATAATTTAAGATAAAATTGTTGAATTTTCTGAATTCTTTTTTTTATTTTTTGAAAATCTTTATAGTAATTAGTTATTTTCAAATGTAAGATTATGGTTAGTTAGTCTTCTGTAATATTTTTGTTACAATTTGATTTAGTTGTTTTCATATGGTTGAAATTTTTTCCTAGATAATACCTAAATTATAATTCACACCATCAAAATACACAAAAAAATATATAATTAGGAGAGAGAGCTATAAATCTAATAACTACCTACAAGATAACTGTTACTGTATTCTGATAACCCATTCTATCAATAAGTTAGTTAATATTTCAAAACAATAATATTTACCCCAAACAGAAATGACAGCCAATACAACCCATGTTGTCCATTCTGGTAAATACTTGATAAACACAAGTGCCATTAGAGCTGCTACAAATATTAAATATGCTTGTTGTAATACTAAAGGTCCTTGCCAGTGTATAACTATCATTCCCATAACTCCGAAATTCCACATAAATAGGACTAATGTGATGTAATCCATTGGAATGTTATAAGCTCTTAAAATCTCCCTAAAACCAAAAAGTTAATCCAAATGTGTCAATTTGTGGAGATGATTCTTACAAAAGAGTAGTATATAAGAAGTTTTATAAGTTTTTTTCTCATAAGTATTATTTTTTTTTGTTTAGTTACACACATGTAATGCTTACTCCAAATATAAATACGAGAATATAGACAACAGCAATAAAGATGAAATAATTAGCCATGCATGTATAATTTTGTAACATCGATATTTGTATAAAACAATAAGAAGTACAGTCATCAAAACTATAACGGCCATCAAAATCATAGCATTAGCGGCAGCATTCCATGCTTTTGTACTTATTTCTGAACTTTCTTCGTGAAAAGGTGTGTATACCCTAAAACACGATAATTTAGTAAAAACATTCAATTCAGAGCACTAGATTTCCTTACAGATACAAATCCTTAATAGAGTAAAAATGGACCGTACTGATAGTAGCCACAACAACTAGCATACATAGCGACACAGGAGCAAATAACTTAATTACATGTTTGGCTCCATATTTTAACTCCTCTTCCTCTTCATCATGTACAGGACAAGGAGCCACTACATTTCGGATAACATAATCACTCTGTCCCTCATCTGGGGAATTGCCACAGTCTTCTCTTTGTCCATAATGTTCAGAAGATCTATTTCGCTTTCTAGGAATATCTTGTCCATGACCTATGTCTGTTGATGAATTTCCACCGTGTGAAGCAGCAACATGGCCGTCCATAAGTCTAGATTTTTCAGACACGGCCTCAAAGTCGCTTTCGCTTTGTTCAGAATTAGACATGCACAACTTCCTTTTTACGAATCGAGTGGGTTTGATGTGGAGTTAACTATATATGAATCATTTTCGTCAATATTCATTTTGCTTTTGTCAATTTGACATTGACATTCTGATTTTAGTCAATTTTGTTGTACCTTATGACGTCATTTCACAATAATTCAAGTTTATTATTACAAAGTAATATTTTCATAAGGCATGTTTAACTTGTCTATTTATAAGCATTGGAACTGTGAGATCAATTCGATTTGCTTATTTTAGGGTTGAAACTCTTTCTAAATGATTTGGCGGTGGTAAATAATACATAATATACATATATATATATATATATATATATATATATATATATATATATATATATATATATATATATATATATATATATATATATATATATATATATATATATATATATATATATAACATTTCTTATTTCTTAGACCTTTTGATATGTTTATGATTCTTAATGTTTTTGATTTTAGGTCTATTTTATTTGAAAATGAGTTTTTCTTAACCTAATCCAAAATAACATTTTTTCGGAGATTTCGAACATCGCATTCCGTTTTTTATTAGAATTTCAGTGTGTGGATTTATAATACGTTTTTATGAGTTTATTAACATTAATTCAGTTGTGCAATCGATTTTGAGTGTAATAATAATTATTATCGCTCTCTGCGATCTACGAAACACACCTATTTTGCAACAAGTTTGTATACCAGAAAGCTGTAATCTGTCAATTACGGTGCTCATAGGAATTAATAAGAAATATCCAAGTAAGGGGGATCAATAATTTTCAAGTTCCAAAAAAAACAAATACGAGCAATATAACGCATCAGCTAATAACATCAACCCATGATATACTAGTCTAAAAATTATCCTTTTATGAGATGATTACTCCGATCAGTTTCAGAATGATGGTGAATGGAATTTGGATTACTTTCGGAGCACTTTTATCATGATCGGCTCAACCCGATCATAGTTTACGAAAACATCTATTAGCAATTTTTATTTCAGTGGTTCGAATACAGAAGGACGATAAATAACTGTTTTACTCTGGCAAACTACTAGATTTTTCTTCTTTGTTTTACTAGTATAGTTGGTATCTCCCTTTTTCTTTCAAGAATAAGACATGCATAAGTATACAGAAAATGTAGAAGCATGAGTCATAAAATTTGTATAAAGTGTAAAAAGTGCAGTCACTGGGTAAATTGATGGATTTGTGACGGTTAACATAAATATTCTCTAGTGTATTCACTTTTTTATTAATTTTCCAAGTTTAGTTTCAAAGTGTATTGTTAGAAATGGTTGATAAATTAGGTAAGATTTTGTATATGTTGAAAGCACATAACTCATTTGTTACCAAATATAATTTTTGTGAAACATTATCCTTAAAGGCCTCTTCAATTTATGGTAGACTGAACGATTTTATGCTCTGTTTAATATTTTAGAAATAGATTTTACTATGATAGTAAAATTATAATTAAATCAATCTAGATGATTCACCACAGTTACTACTGAAAGAACCTCCCATATTTTGATAAATATTTTTTTAAATGTCTGTTGTAGTTAACAGTGAGGCGAATGCTCGAAGAATTAATATGGTTGAGAGCTGTTTTGGCAGCTCAGGGCAGGTAAGATTATTACTTTTGAAGTACTTAATTTTAAATTGCTAATTCCCAAAAATATATTTGATTATCATTTAAAATTTCACATTGTACAAATATCTGCATTGGATATCACTTTCAAACTTTCTTATTGTAACTCAGAATCTGACCCTAAGTAAATTTTAAATTCTTTGTTTACTGGAATATTTAAAACCATGAGTATATAAAATTGTATATCTGACTAGTTTGAATTTTAGTTATATTATTATTATATCTGAAACTCAATTTAGAAATAATTGTCAATAAGTGCAAATTCTAGTTATAGAAAGTGATAATAGCAATTTTTAGACCTCAATAGATACAGATTATAACAATCAACTTCATCTAGTTAGAGGCAGATATTGAATGTCTATCCATCTATTTATTTTATTTTTTAAAATATTTTGATAAGCACCTGAAATAACTCCAAATCCAAAAATATTTGTATTTGTTTTAATTCTACAAAGATTCACAATATATATTATAATCAAAATCATTTATTCATTTTAAGCCTAAAAATTGAGGCAGGTAATCTATTAATTTATTAATTGAATCATATAATTCTTTTGATGAAGACTGAAATTAGGTTGAAATATCAAAAATACTTTCTATTTGAAAACATGGTTTTTCCTTCTTAAAAGAAGAAAATAGAACTACTTTTCTCACAATTGCCATGATGAATATTGAATTGCATACTAATTCTCCATGAGACATTATGTTCATCAATATTTTTGTTAATATTGACATGCCTAATCGCTCACAATTCTAATGATAATGTATAATTGTAAAATGCTGATCAGTTTTTTGCAACTTATCAGAGTGAATTCATACCCTCTTGTTCAGAGACTCTAATCTCAACTGCAGACAACACCAGCCAGAGCTGTTGTTTGGTTTGTATAGTTGAACACTCAGATACTCTGGCGCCTTTCTCATTTCCAATTGTGAAACATCTGCCATGCAGAAATAGCCGATTAGAAATTCAATAATCCAAAAGATGGTCTGCAGTTGTCGGAGAAAACTTTCCTGGTTAATGCCATGATGAATATTGAATTACATCTTCTCTGAAGAATGCTATGTCTATCATATTTTTTATTGATGTAGACATACTTAATGGGTCATACTTAATCAGATGCAATAGCATAACAATTGGTCAGTAGATTGCTCTTCTTACAATTGCATGCCCTTCGGAAAATTGTATGCATTTTAAATATTTCATAGTTTGTTATGGCAGTTTTATTTTTTTAAAAATATTGAGATGACTGTCCTATGTAAACAACATCACATTAATTAGAAGGAATCTCATATATAATATTATTTCTTTTACTTTTTGGTGTTTAAGATGTTGAGAAAGTCCTTGTACTATGGTAAGGACAATTGTTCTACATTTTTATGTATAGGATGTGTTTGGTTTTAATATTTTGAATATGTTATTTACCATTTTGGAAGCTCAGCCAAATTAATAATCAATAGTATTTTTTGTGATATAATGTGTCAGAAATAAAATTAATTTTAACATTTTGCTCAATCACGATTGTGAAGTATTTTATAAGATTTGAATATTTAACTCATATTTTAGATTAATTTTTTTGGTCCAACTGTAATGCAGTGATTTATAAATATCCAAACTATGATAATGTGATTTGAGATGATGTTACTTGTATGGTTGAAACAAATTTTATTTTAATATTTATGTGGCAGTTAGATTATATTTTGATAATGACACAAATATTGTTTATTGAAAAATCAATTCAATTCTTTAGTAAATGATACCCAAAATCGAGACCTTTTATCAGCCAAAATGAAAAACTGATCTTGACTTTAGATAATGTATGTAAATATCTAAGAATTAAGAAATTAAAATAATTTGTTTATATTTGTTACAGCCATTGGGTGTTCCTGGAAGAGTCTTAGTTGGTGAAGGTTCACTAACAAAGATATGTAGAAAGAAACCGAAAACTAGACAGTTTTTCTTATTCAACGATATTTTAATTTATGGAAATATTGTGATTAATAAAAAAAAATACAATAAACAACATATCATTCCTTTAGAAGAAGTTAAATTAGAGAGTTTAGACGATGATTCCCGTGAGTAAATTTGATATTGAAGTACAGAGTATATGTTTTCAAATTAGTCATTCAAATTGAACATATGTTCATTATAGTGAAAAGAAAAAAATTATTTATTATCTATATGAACCACATTCTATAAGCATATCAAAGGAAATGAGTTTCAAATATTATAGAATTATTTATTTCCTATCAGTTTTTCTTCTCTAAATTTTCAAATTTGTTTTTCTTAGGTTTGTTATTCTTTTTGTGTCAGGGCAATAACATATTGATAGTTTTATATGTGTATTGTGTCCAATTAGCTGTTTCCATAACTCTAATTATTTGTTCACAGTAATGTTTCAGCTTTTGCATATTCTTAATTAAACATGTTATGAATATAATGTAAAGATCTGCACTGTTTAATTTTGTATTACTAAAGTTGGAGTATCTACACAATGAAATAAAATAATAAATAATTAAATAAAATCCAGGCATTGAACTATAAATCACAAATGACACCTATAGTTGAATTGAAAAAAAAATTACATATATCCACAATTTGTACTTACACATCTCTATATATCACAATATAAATTGTTCCATATACAACAGTTAGGGTACCTCTATTTTTTGTCTTAACCCTTGATGAAACTAATTACAGGTATATTACAAATAAAAGACCAAAAGCTAAAAATTGGATGCTATGCAACTGATTTGTTTTTTAAAACTATAAATGTATCCTCAAAGCTCTGACCAATGAACTTTCTTCCATCCCTATATTTGTAAAGTGTAAAAGTATAATTTGAATCTAAATAGTCTTATAATGTAATGTCAGACATACCTCTATTTGAGAATATTTTATCAAACCAACACTTTCCTGATAATATATTGCAAATACTGATCTTAAATTTATATTGAGAAATGTGTTGATAGTCTATTTCATAAATGATATAATTTATGTAAAAATCTTATCAAATTGCTGTTTTATTTAGAGTACAAAAATGGTTGGCTGATAAGAACAGCCTCAAAATCATTTGCTGTCTATGCTGCTACTCCTGCAGAAAAACGAGATTGGATGGCCCACATTAATAAATGTATTGAAGATTTACTCAGAAAAAGTAAGTACACAAGGCAATTTTTAAAAATCTACAAATCACTTTTGACCTACTAAATAAAAGTATTGTGAGCCTCGAACATTTTCTTTTTGACTCTTTTAACTCCATTTTTGGCTACAGCAAGTAATATTGAACACACTGCTCACCTTCAGTCTCAGAAAACGATAACTTGGTTATTAAAACGCGCGTCATATACATATAAAAACAAGTGTAGAAGCTGTACTTTGAGTCCACAAAAATGAGAATGTTAAAATGCAAATGCAAAATGTTGAATATTAAATGAATGATAACTATACTTTACCTCTATTCTATTAAACAATTACTAATATGCTATAAAAATACCCTAGGCCAGTTAGGAAATAGTAGGCTATTTTGACAGTAGATCATCCTTTATGTCTTAGACTTGTATTAAAATAATTTGTACTAAGCAAAAAAGTCAATTTCTTAATGAAAAAAGAGAAAATTTGATTTATATTTTTGGTTTCTATATTGAGTTTAATTTATTTCAGGTGGCAAAAAAGCTGTCTCGGAACATGCTGCTGTGTGGGTTCCTGATGGAGAAGCTCCTGTATGCATGCATTGTAGGAAGACTCAATTTACATTGATAAATAGAAGAGTAAGAAAAAATTCCTCTTTTATTTCTTCACATACAATTACTTTTTATAATTTTCAGCATCATTGTCGTAAATGTGGAGCTGTGGTATGTGGACCTTGTTCAAATAAACGTTACATGCTGCCTAGTCAAAGTTCTAAGCCCCTTAGAGTGTGTCTACATTGCTTTGATCTTCTAACAACAAAACTAAACAACTCCCATGAAACATCAATGAAAGGTATGTTAAATAATATATTTATTTCCTTGCTAAAATGGAATTTGTATCATATAGAGGTGGTATTACAGCTTAGAATTATCTTTGCTCACAGTTACTGTATAGAATTGATCTTAAGATTACCAAATAGGCGCAACATAATTTGAATGTATTGTTTTCTACATTTTACTTCACATGAACCCTTCCAAAATATATGTAAATCCACTAATCAGATCTCTAACTACGTGGCTTTTCTGATCTAAAAATATTAAAGATGGATGAAAACAAAGTTATATGACAATACTTTATAATGTAATTTTGAATGTATTATTTCGTTTAAGAAAGAGAGTATATGAAATTTCTGCATAATTGATTTGAAATTGATTAAAATATTCAGGATTCCTATAGTTATTTGTTTAAGGTTACAGTGTTAGATGTGTTTGTTTTTGAAATAACCTCAATAAAAGTTTCTTAGTGACTGGCGATTACCTCGTCTAAATGAGCTCTTTCTGAGTAATTTGATGTATTGTTTAGAATATATATACTTTTTTTATTTCAATTTCATTTTAATTATTTATTATAATACTGAGTTAGTTCAGTGGGGTCTTTTTTTTTAAATAGACAACCAAAGCTTTTTTTCATGTCAATCTTTTATAATTTATCCATATATAATGCAATTAATTTACTATTCTAAACTATATTGAACTTACTCAAATTCTATACCCCTTGTCCATTTACTTTACAATCAGTTCTAACCACAACATCCTGTGCAACTTCAATTGCCTTCCTGCTACTTATCAACTATAATACTATATTCACTATTTTCATAATCTTGATATTTTTTCTTCAAATTTTCTTTACTAATCTAATTTACTATACATTCTCATTATCAATAAATAACATATTGTTTTATATTCCTGAAACTTTCATAAAGTTTGTCAATTATAATAAGAAGAGCATTACCTCATTTTTAATAAGTATTACAGCATATACAAAGAAAGAGAAGAATTTAAATAGATGTAAGTGAGTATTGCCATTTTCAGGTTAAAAGCTTTCAGGGCAGCTTATTTTTTGCAAATCACAGGAAATAAAAAAAAATGAAAATGCAACAATTTAAGATATAAAAAATTTTTAAATTGATTTTGAATTGAAATACTAAGCTGAATGGAATGATAAATTACACAATGTTTAGAAAAGTATACAAGAAATATGAAATTAATATTTTATTTGCGAGCTGACTCGTAAAAAGTTCAGAAAAACTATAGTATCACATAACAACCATATAATGTCCAGTATTTTCTTACTATTCTTCTCCTGATAAGTTGCACTCTCCTGAAGATTGAAAATTTTGCTCAATGATATGTATTTATTTGATTCTAAAGTCAGCAGTTGCCTTCAAGTAAACGTGTGCTATAATAAAACCATTCCTAAAATCGAGTAGTATCACATGAAACCTCTAATCCCACATGCATGATATCCCAAGGGATATCATGTTGGCAGATTGGTGTTGATTGATTTAAATAATGCAGAGGCTGTAAGTATAAGATATAATAAAAGTAAGGACCTGCTCCATCTTCAGATGGGTAGTACAGCATAATGAAGGCAATATATTTTTTTAATATCGCACATATTTGTAATAAAAGTAACAGTAATAAAACTGGGTTGTACTCAATTTGTCCCGTAGGTGGTAAGCAGTATGAATAATGCCTAGGCAATGTGAATATCTCATTAGTTTTTATTAAAGTACCCTCTTATATTGGACATTAATCAAACTGCTCGGCATTATTTATAATGTCCTATCGATCACAATAAATAGATCTTGGGATGATTAAAAACCAATATTATTGAAAGTGTGGTATTTTGGTTTTATTATTTCTGGAAATATTTTGTAGGCACTAATGCAGATTCATCAGGAGAAGATGATTCAGATGACGATGAGGGTGATCCAAATAAAGGGCAACTTGAGACTCATGATTTGGTAAGAATGACTAATATTTTATCAATTTTTTTGTATGTCCACTTTATTTGTTTTGCCTTTTGTTGCCTTTGTGAGCAATATTATTTCCTAATTCTAAGTATGGCTATTAATTTTAAGCATAGATTATTTGAAATTTTCTATAGATGCTAAAGCTTTGATTAATCGGTAAAACAATACCCGTAAAAAACTTCTTTATTGATATTTATATAATTTTCATAGAGTATGGAAAATTATTGTTGGAAATATAGATTCAATTAAATAGGAGTTTTTGTTTAAAGTTAGCATGAAAAAAATTAGTAGTGTCAAAAGATACCTTGCTTGTGAAATTTTTATATTTGTTGTAGTATGGTAAAAGGTATGGGAAGGATTGATTTGACTTGCACGCTTATGCTCAATTCTTATTTTTGTTTTTCATATAACAGTAACTGACATATATCATTGCCCAATGATGGTGTCTGCAGTTACAGCTAAACTGAACACAAGTTCTGCACATACCACATTATTTTTATCATCTATTGATGACTTTTGATGTTAGGAGTAGGGTAAGATATGTGATATGTGGTAAGACTCGATCTGGATAAACAATTCAAGAAAGAGGCTTATTATCTCTCTTATTAGAAGATAGAAGCTCTCACTAGCAGAGAAATGAGTAACGCATCCAACAAAGCTATATTGTTAGGACAAGGCATCTCTGAGACAGCTTGAATCTTGGTGGTACTTATCTGAATTTTGTAGGACATCACATGGCTCAAACATTTTATGCTTTCCTAATAGAAAGAATATTTTGCAGGCACTCTAAGCACGTTATCAGGTTCTTGGTACACTTCTTGACAAATGTTATCATCAAAGTATAATTCAATTTCGCCTAGACCATTTAACGACTGAGGCAATATTCAATTAGAGCGATTAGCAGTCACTAGCTTCGAGCTTATACCACAATTGATGCGCTTCACTCCGTCGTGAGGTTTGGCAACTACAACCGGTGGAGGGCCCCAATCGCTGAATTCAACAGGGCTGTACTCTTTAAAACTCAGATGTAATCTGCTCTTTTTCCTTGCATGTCCTCAACGCAAAAGACACGTTCATGAATAAAAACTGGCTTCTCCGAGTTGAAAGTTGACTTCTACATGGAAACACATTAATTTCTTTTTATGAAAATAGAATATATCTTCAAGTAAAGGAGTTGAGCAGAAAATAAGGGCGTGTGAGTGTCTAATTCAGGTTCTCGGAGCCATATCCGGTTCAGTAAAGTATCATGTCTTGCTAAGGATTTATTTCTGTACGTCACTGAAACAGTGATTAACTACGCGACTGTCATGAGTCTGGTTCAATCTCATACAAAAATTTCCATGATTGGAGTATCTATCTTCATGTAGAGGGTATCGAAATAACAAAGAGTGGGTTTTAGATTTCTTAAGGAGAGTTGGGACGCACACCTTGCAAATGTAACCAATCTTGCCGCAGTGAGATAGTCACAGTTAGTGAGGTGTGATTTAACCGACTACAATTGAGGCACAATCAATACAGTTTCTTCATCTGCTAGACAGATAACTGACGTGGATGAGGGCTAGACTGCTCAATCATAATGATCACAGGAGTTTAGTCTTTTAAGTCTCGTCTTTGTCAGTTTTAAGCTCACACTATTCCCAAATCGTTCCATATAAGAAGAGAACTTTTACACCTTATTATTGGGTATCGGGGGTGTTTGATTTCCAGAGCAGCTTTTAAGACTGACAAAAAGTTCTCAAACGGTTCAGTATCTATGATATCAATAGGTGAAAATTGAGTAAAAATGCTGTGTATTGTCAAATTAATACAAACTGGTTCATTTTATTAAACCAGTCACGTTTTTGAAACAACTGATAAATCGGGCATGGAATAGTGACTAAGAAGTAACTAATGATACGACGATAATGGCTGGCGCTCTTTCAGAATTAGACTTGATGAAATTACTTGAATTTAAAGCTCTTTCTTTGTAGGACTATGAATAGTTTTTTCACTATGTTTTTAGCTCACTTGTGGTATGATGGAATGATGTGACTTGCATGCGTATACACAATTTTTAATTTTGTATTTCACACAATGTCAACTGATGTATATCAGATACAGAGTGACTAGTTTGACCTATGATACGACTCATTTGACTTAGAGGGAGGGACTCAATAAATGGAAAAAAACTATTTTTCATAATAATATTATTGAAATTTTAAAAGTTCTCTCACTTTTATGTGTTGATGGTTTTTTTGTATTGAGGTGTACAGTTCATATTGTTCTGGTGCAACACATTTACTAAGATTTCTGTAATTTTTTCGTCTCAACTTATTGAAAAAGCTGTATTGGTAGTAGTCATTGGTTGAGATCGAGTATAAAAATAGGGATAAAATAAATAATTAGATATATAATGTATGTATATATGGACAACTAGATTTACCATTATAGTTGGGCTTTCCATCTGAAAACATTTTATGTAGTCAAATACATGGATGAGTTTTGTGCTACTATATCCTATTCTAAATCTGTACCCCCTCTTAAGAAGTTTGTTCAGTTTGTGTTCTCCATCTTCCAGCCCTAATAAAAACATATACATCTATTCGTTTTATCTTTTATTTTACCCTAAGAGTTGGGGTGGAAGTTTATGTCGTGCCGTGCATCCGTGTGGGATTCTCACCACACTAAACCACCCTCCTCGTTGCATTAGGAAAGTTGGAAAGAAGTTATTGCTTTTATACATCAGCTTTCCCCACTGTTTCCTTACTTTTAAATATTGTATTTCCAAGCCATAATGGCAAAAAGTGAATTATTTGTGACATCTCTTGTCATAAAAGATTATGTTAAATAAATAAATGTTAGTTTACAAATTCTCATTTTTGTGGATTTTACGTCCACCTCCTCGTTCTTGTTTTGAAATGATTGATTTCATTGCTAATAAAATTACAAAAAATTCAAAGATTGAATTGGAAATAAGTGGAAAAATTAAGTCAACTGTAATTTTAAAAATTACCTTGATGGATTTGAATTTAGTTTAGTTTTCTGAATGAAGTCTATTTAAAATTATCGTTATGTTGGTTATGGTTTCCTTAAAATATTTTCAACAATAATGCATATTGTTTTCCTTGAATAGAATTCCTTGAAATTTTTTTCATGTTTCTGTTTAAGATATTGGACGTTATGTTCTCTATAAATAGCTTTTTTCTATATTTGTGATAATTTCTTTATACTGCACTTTATACCAAATATATAGTATATTCATAGTTCAAAGTGTAATTTGTTCTGATAATGTTTAATATTTTGACAGTTTCGAAGTCACTGCTTGGGCTATGCGTGTTAATACTTTTCCTTCAACAGTTGTAAGTTAATTTTCAACTATGGTCAGTATGTTTTGAAATTGATGCTGGGTTTTGAAATTTTTTTGTTAGAGATAGTGAAAAATAATAATGTTTTTTAGTTCCTTTGAGTTTTTCTAACAAATTCAATATTACTTTTTATGTCCCAAAAATGTAACATTTCATAACATAAATTTATTGCTATACATAAATAGTACTGTAAACTAGAGGAATGTTAGGTTGCTAAGAAATAATAATAATAATACAATTATTCTTCAACCTTCTCAGTGTGCAAGTTACAAGCTTCTGAATTATAAAGAAGAAATAGAATACAATTAAGTACTGCAATCGTGCCTTAAACAATAATTTGTTTTTTTTCCAATATTTTGTCAGTTATTTACCTGTATATTTTTGATTTTAATTGTTGAATTGTTCAAAGTTTTATCAGCTATTTCATTCTTATTTTCCTTCTTTCTATTATAAGGTCCACCTTTTATTTTGATTTAAATTGTTTTTAATTTCAATCAACTTACTGGGTTTTGTTGAAAGACTTTCTTGTTTATGATTTACTTGTTCTTCCATTTGCAACAGTTCAAATATGATTAATTGTTCAATTTTAAAGGAAATCTAAAAAACAGGGAAAGATAATTTTATGGGGAGAGATGTAGAGGGGAATCTGTGATGTATTTAGAGCAAAGGTAAGGGGTGAGGGAGATGTTGCAAGATTCATAGGATTCAGTCATTATGGGGATTGGAAATGATAAAATTGGAGGGCGATATTGTGAGTTTTAGAGAGATAGAGAAGAAAATCGAGGGATTGATATTAATGGCGAGAGATGTAGAGAAATAGGAAGGGCTGGAGAAAGATGAAGAGAAATATCGATGGATGAGAAGTTTGTAGTGGAGATATATTAGATAAGAGGGATGTAAGATTATGACAGGGTGGAGAGAAAGTGAAAAATGCTGTAGTGGATTGTAGCGATATGTGGAAGGTTGGAGAATAGAAGTGACAATCGATATTTTTCAAACGTTTCTGATAGAATGTAAAGAAGTAAAATCAGCTTCGTTGCCTTATTTAATATAATTTTAATTTTGTAGAATGAAAACAATGCTTAAAATATTTGTTTATTTTAAAAATTTCTCTATATTGTTACCAAAATCACTAGGCTAAAAAATTAATAAAATCAGTATACTGTGTGACATCTTGTTTTTACAACGGAATCGTTCGCTATTGCCATTTTTGCAATTCATTTCTAACTACTTAGTGTTTGTTTAAATTTTTGTAGGCTGTTGTTAAATTTAATTGTTGATAGTTGAAAATTAAAATTTGTTTCGAATAATGCGAAAATTTCATACATGCCTATATCAAATTTTTCCAAATCCATAACACTTTTATATCTAATTGATTATTTACTGATATGAAATGCTAAAAAGCAGTGCTTTCATAACTTGCTCTTGAATATTCCCATTTACTAATTCTAATCAATAATATTTCTAATTCTTTACATTTTTTCATTACATCCACAAACACACACACATACGAGGCGGTACCCAAAAGTAACTGGATTGCATTGCCATGGGTAGAGCTTTTGCAGTACTGATTTCTGCCGCTAGGCCTGTCTAGCGCAACTCGTCGCCAGTTCAGTGCCGCGTGGGCTGTTGAAATTTTGTTTTCTACTGATGAACTGTCTGAAATAAGTGGAATATCTTGGAACTCGGTTCAGCAAACAGGTGACTGGTTCTTCCACCATGACAACGCACCTGCATACTCAGCCATCACCGTTAGCCAGTTTTTGGTTAAAAATAACATGGTTTCGCTGCCTTACGCACCTTACTCGCCTGACCTGGCTCCGTGCGACTTTTTCTTGATTCCACGCATGAAAAGACGACGATTTGAAAACATTGAAGACAGCAAGAAAAGAACGAGACAGGAGCTTGCAGCCATTTCTAAAGATAAGTTCATACAATGTTTCGAACAGTGGAAGCACCGCTGGACAAATATATTACTTGTAATGGAGAGTATTTTGTAGGGGATAAGGTTGTTTTGTAAATATATAGCATTTAAAAAATAATTCCGGTTATTTTTGGGTACACCCTCGTACACACATACTACACATACTAACACATATACACACATTATAGATTTATTTATATATATATATATATATATATATATATATATATATATATGAGTGGTTTCTTATTGGAATGTGGCAATGAAACACAAGTGGACTAACTTTAATATATTTTCCGAGCTTTCGAATACTTCTGTATTCATCGTCTGGGACTGAAATTATGGTCAAGTACAATATAAGAAATATAAATAACAATAAAATTTTACTTACAATAATTAATTGAGATTTGTGGTGACTATAAGTTGTATAAGTTCTTGTAAAAATTTTAAATTCATAGGATTCAACTTTCAAAGTGACGTTGATAGAAATATTGATTAATTGTAATATGATTTTGGTTACTATAGGAATTTTTATTAATTTTTAATTGGTTAGATCATGAATGACGTTGAATTTTTATAGGTCAGATAAGGATTAGTTGTAGTGAATGTTCAATATTGATTGGTTAATTTATGGATAACATTAAATTTTAATAGGCTAAGTCGTTATGAATATAGCTGAATATTTATTGGTTCGAATATGAAAGAAAATAAATTTTAAAGATGAGGTTAGTTGTTTCTGGCATTGATTTTTATAGGATTTTTTTTTCAAAATCTAAAAGATATGCATAAATTACACTAAGCTTATTTAAGTCAGTTTTCGTGTTGATGCATTAATAATTTTGGGCAATGGCAATATATGTTGCCATGTTCCCAAATAGAAAACGCTCTATATTTATATATATGATACATATTAATAAAAATTGTTTTTCAGCCCAAGTTTTATGGTGATAATTGAAGACTCAAGTAATCTCTGCTGAAATTGTTATACTTCTCTTTATGTGTAAATAATTTTTGGTTTATATCTAAAGGTAACATTATTATTACATATATCTATTTTAAATATACATACATTGTTATACTATTTAAATGTTTTTTTTTCTCCACATCAACCACAAGTTCCTAGCTTTCAAATATTTATTTTGTACATGTATTTTTTTGCAAATGTTTTAATTTTAGGTCTCTTCTGTTTTAAAATCAGTTTTTCTTAATAATTTTTTTTAAAGATAAAAATTAACGTTTCGACTTATTTCAGTCTTTTTCAAAATATATGATATTGACACTGACAATTTGTATATTTATATTAATCAATAGATCACTATTTGTAGTTTTATTAGAATTTACAAAATGGAGCTATAAATTTTACTTCAATTATTCAGGTCTTTTTTACCATTTATAACTTTTTCGTTCTTATGAATGTGAACCATTTCTAAAAATTCTCTTTTTCGTGTATTAGATTCTTTTCCAAAAATTCTTTATGATTCTTTATAATTGAATTTATGTTTTTTTGATATTTCATGGTTCGTTAAAACAATTTTATTTTTTTATTGTATTGATGATCTTTTAGTCTATTTTATAAATACTGAGATGTCTGCCCTGACAGCGTCACAATTAGTACAAGGTACTTGATATGAAATATTCCTTTTCTTGTTTTTTTGGTGTTTTAGATTTTAATTTAGTGAAATATTTGGATAATGTATTATGTCCTTTATGACTTATATTAATATAATCTTTATCGATAGTTGTTGGGAAAGTCCTTGCACATATGGTAAGGAAAAATGTTTTATGTTTTGATGTTTCGTTTCAGTTTTGTTTTTAAATTGATTGTAGTATCTGTTTATCCTTTTCTTGAATGTGTTATTAAGTGCCTTATACTAATTGTGACGCTGCCTACATAGGGCAAACATCTGATTATTTAGAAAATAGACTAAGAGGTCATCAATACTTTATGACATATTAATATCATCTGTATTGAAATAATTCGATAGTTGTTGGGAAAATCCTTATAAGTCCTGGTAAAGAAAAATGTTTCATGTTTCTGTTTAGCTTTTTAATTGATTGTAGTATCTGTTAATCCTTTTTTTGAATATGTTGTTTAGTATTCCAGATAATTATTTTATCTTTAGTTATCTACCAATTTTGCACAAAATATTTCTAGTGACAAATATCTTATGTAATATTAAAACCAGTCATCTAAATAACGAAATTCAAAATTAAATAAGATCTGATACTTGTAGTATTTTCACTAATTTTAAAAATAAATTGAAAAAAAAAGAACAGAGAAATATCAAAATATAACTAAAACCAAAGAATTTATCAATCAAAACAGAAATCTCAAAAGTATGAAAGCAGATAAATCTAATAAAACTGTTATTATGAAATCAGAAGATTATTATAATGGTGTTCAGAAAATGGTGCCGAATTTCGCTATCTCAAATAGCAAACCCCATTTTTCTCTTTGCCATTGGATTTTACACTTTAAATTAAAGGGACTTCGATAGTAAATTCATCTATCTCAAATTAACGGTTTTTGTAGTAAATTTTTATAGTTTCTAATTGTCACCTGCCGATGGCGAACAACGAATAACAAAAGTAAACGTATCAAAAATTAAAATACTTCAACTTGGAAGCTGATTATTTATGATCCACAGAATTACACGAATCAATAAAGAATTATTTTCCTATGTGAAATTACTATGATTATAGTTGATGAGAGTGATATCTCAAATTCGTTTCTGTTTCTGTTTTTTTTAAATCTGATATTACCTTTTCTAAATTTCGGTTGGGTCCATATATCTAGCCTTTTTGACTTGAACTATATGATGAACGCGTTCGTATGAAATATTCAGTGCTTTAGATATCATCCGTTTTAACCCAATTCGACATAAAATCATGCCATGAACTGCATCGATATTTTCGTGGACTGCTATTCGATAATATTAGAAAATAGAAAAAATACAATGTAATGTTGATACTATGAGTTTGAAATTTCCCAACGATCATAAAAGTATCGGGAGGCCATCGTTCTTGAATCGATCGAGCGGACATAAAATTTTGTAAAAAAAAATAAATGTAGAAGGATCATAAAAGGTTCCTTGAAAATAGATATTTTTACATTTCGGCAACAATAAAAGTATAATAAATCTGCAATTCCTCAAATAAGAACTAAATACCGACATCAATAGCACCTAAGGACTATTGAGAAATAGCATCATAATAAGAATACTTTTATTATTGAGTCATTGAGTGATTTATCTACACGACGTTGCCAAAATAATCAAGCAAACCAAATAGACGATCTAAATAATTATTATTGAACCATTCTAAAAAGATTATGATATCTCATGATATCAAATGAATTTTAGCAATTCACGTATAAAACTTTTTTATACCTAGTTATTTAGCATAATATAGATGTCGAAAGAGATACACAGAGTGTACCAAATAATAGTTGATGTCATTAAAAATCATATTTTGAAATTATCTCGAACTATACAGGTTGTTGCAACTCCTTTACAAACCATATTATTTTATTACATGGGAGCACCTGTATAGTATACCGGATTGATCACATTTTTTGAAGAAATGAAAATAATTACGGTTTACAATTGATTTTAACAATTTTCTTATAAATTTACAGTGTGATACATTTGAAAGAAGAAATATAATGAGAATTTCAATTTTGGGCTCACTTTGTATGTAAAATAACAAATAATTACAATTTAATCGACTTCGAGGATATTGTATTTTATTAAGAAAGTCAGTTAGGTAAATTCTTTTTCTTTAACGTATAAAAAGTTACAGAGCGTTATTTTATTTACCTGCGATTCTCATATAAACTTTAATATATATATAATAATATAATATAATATAAAATTACGTTCCTTCGAGATAATTTCAAAGTATGGATCTCAAAGACATCTAATAAAAAAATGTTTTTGATACGTATTAAAATGACCTGATACTCAACTTCTTAGCAAAATTGACACACCCTGTATATCAATATAATTTTCTATTGGATACAAAGAGAACTAAGCCCTTAACAAACAATGCTTCCTAATAAAATTTATACTCAAAATTTAAGAGTTCCAGCTATTCGATAAGAGATGGCAATATTGGGCATTCAACTATTGTTCACTGTACGAAGAGTATGTAATTCAATTTTTATAAGTTTCTATTTATATTTCGGTGACGGTGGACACATTATTTAATGAAAATATGTTTCTTCATGCCGACACAACTTTGGTTTTAATGAAAAAATAAATTGGTGTGAAAAAAAAACAGACGCCATCTTGTAAATAGGTGACAAAAAGCCAAGAGCGGAGATATACGGAATAGCAGAAATTTATATTGAAATAAACTCAGTATGAGCTTATGTACACAGATGGCGTTGCTAGTACTAAAAATCTAAACCAAATATAGCAGAGAAGACTTTTGATTTCAAAGTTGCGCCTTTCCATTTTACAAAACTCATTCGTGAGTATTTCGTTACTCGGTTAGATAGATACGTAGATGGAAATCAGCACAGAAATTTCCATATCTCAATCTTTTGGACGCTTTTTTATTTTAAGAACTTCAAATGCAAAATTTTTGAAAATAAACCGGGAAAAGTTAAGGATGTGAAAGCAGCAAAGCAAACTTTGGTATTCCAAAAGCATAATACGAATAAGCGTCCTAGTCTTCAGATTTCGCATCTTCTGAACATTATTTTTTAGAAAATAATTTCATTTATCATCCTACTTTTGAAATATTTGTTTGAAAAATTCGTCGCACTCTCGCTCGACGCGAGAGACTATAGCGCATTTTTACCGTTATGAATCAGTAAAATAAAACAAGAAAAATTTCAATAACTTCTTTTATTCAATAATTACGTTTCCATTATTTCTTGACAATGGGTATAATATAAACATCATAGAAAAAACAAACATTTTCATTAAACACAATTACACAAAAATGAACACACTCCAATATTAACTAAGAAAATATCTGAACTTTAATTTGCTAAATTTTGTTAAATAATTTCAGTTATCGCAGAAAGTTCATATGAAAATTTTACATATAGGAAGTTTAGTTCCATACAAAATAATTAAAATGATATAATTAATTGAAAATTGAAATTGTCCAAGGAAATCTTCAATATTTGAAAACTCTATTGTTAAATAAGAAAACGCCAATCAATAGTTTAAAGTATCTTCAATCTCATAAACAAAACAAATGTTCATTAAATTTAATGATAATTTACGTATGAGTAGCAAAAAATTCGAATTTCTTTTTAGGACACTAGGTATAGACTTTCAATTTTTCTACGGTATATCTTCGTTTTTCGAATTAGTAATTTCATTAGTGATTACAGGTAGGTACATGAAAATTTTTGTTAATTAAAGAATGTGTTAAATTTATTTCAAGTTTCAATGTTTCTGTTTCATTTTCTACGAAGTAATAAAGCCTTTTTCAAGTGCTAAATTTTGGATATATCTAGAATATGAATCACAAAGTAAAACATATTTATTTGTATTATCGAAAAGAGGTATATAAGTATGCTTAAATAAACAAAAAAGGGTGGTTGTTTTTCGAAGATATCTACAATAATTTCACAACTCATTCTTGGAACAAAAAAAGAGGACAGAGGGTTGGCCTGCACGTGTTATTTTTCAATAATAAATTTATGATGTGGCGATAACAGATGTAGCAAAGCATATAAATTCTTTAAAAAAAGGGTATGAGAAGGTTCCACAATTTATCAAAATGGACCGTAAAATAACAAAAAGAATTCTAAAATTAGAATAACAATACCTTGAAAGATATTGAAATATCTCTACCCTAAAAACTATCTTCTACCTACCTACCAATTATTGAACCCCGAGAAATGAACTCAAGAAATAAATTAATTGAAAAGTGAATGTTTAAATACCAATTATTCATCATTGGTTTACTTTTATTTTTGAAAAAAAAAAAGATACTGAAGCAGTTAAGTTTCATAAATAAATTGTAGTAAATTCAAATAACAAATTATTTTCTCTTTCCTATACCTACCAATTATCGAACGAATATCAGGAAAAAAATATAAAGAAAAAGCTCCAAAGATATTAGTTCAATTTTTTAGCAATCCTATCAGTGAAGCTCATTTATGGTTTCTTCACATCCAACTTAGCACGTTCCAACATGGAATAAAGAAAATTGAAGGGAGCACGTAATAGAGATAGTGGAAGTCCTGAAAAATGTTCTTGAAACTGTTACCAGGAGAAAAGAGGAGAATTTCATTTTCACCATTGTTAGTTTTCGATAGAATGTTATTGAAAAAAGTGCCAGAATGAAATTGACGATTCCATTCTATTTGATCAGTTTGGAATACTAAAAAATTTCACTGAAGAAAACCTTGAAAAGTGGAATTACGAAAAGGAATCCCCATTGCAATGTCATGAGAAATGGGTGAGTTTTTTCAAATATTGTGACAATCCTCACCAATACTTCTAGATTGTAAAAATTGCACAATATCTGTTTGCAATACCAGCCCACAACGCAAACGTAGAAAGATTTTTTTCTTTCATGACTATACAATCGACTGATGAAAGAAACAGTGGAGTCCCTTGAGTCAATTTTACAAATTCTCTACCAACTACAACATGGACTGTACAGAGCTGTACAATTATGTTTTGAAAGAAAAGGAAATGATTAGGAAAGCCGGAAGCAGTACGAAATAACCTTTCCTTCAAGCTAGAGATAAAGCCACTCCATCCGTGATTGTTAAGAAACGTATTTATTTTTATTAAATAATATTCATAATTACGAGGAGATTCTTGTTATTTTTCCTGGATATATGGGACCGGAGGGGTTATATTATAGCCGGTTTTTTCTGAAAATGATTTGGTCACCCTATTATAGAATAACCATTGTTTTTTTGAACATACGATGGCTAAAATTACTAATCAATGAATAGGAATTCATGTTACAATACATCTTGAGTGATTTTTTGAAAAAATTGAGACAATGGAGCACGAATAATAACATTGGCGTTGGCGTATATACAGGATGATTAGCAATTATAATTCAAAACATAAGAAGAAAACAATGACAGTTTAATGTGTTTTGAAATATTTACAAAAATATCATATAACACGAAAAATTCTTACAGCAAATTAATCTTTACACTTATCTGCGATTCTGAAATGTTTGTTTATTATCTGTGACTAAATATTGTATATCTATTGTCACAAAATACTTATCGTGATGACAATCACAAATGAGATAAGTATTTATGTATGTTCACGCCATTATTGATCTCTAAACCAACTTTAAATTTTTCTAAGCAACATTTATACTTTTATTTCAATATTTCTTCAAACAACACTTAGGTCATGAATTTTACTAATTTTTTTATTATGTAGATGTTATTGACAAAAGATTAGTATTTTTAAATTTACGTTGGCACGATTTTGCATTCGGTATTAAGGTATATAAATACAAAAATGCCTTAGAAGCATTCTACCTTTCTTCATTTACTTGAAAACTTGAATTCAATGTAATAAAAAGTATAGTTAAGATGAGTTTGCGTTCACTTGTGATAAAACAAATAATGTATGCCTTCTTAACCGCACAAACCTTCCATATATTCCCGGGAGATTTCTACTTTTAACTTCCGACATTGAGCATAAAGAAAATCTGAGAGCCAAATAGAAGTTTTTATCGTTGGTCGTATCTCACTACCGAATCCAGTAATAAAAGTGTTGTAGATTGTGAAATAAACTTTATTGACATTCTGTTCGTGAACTCCTTTACTGAACTAAAACTAACAATGCTCTAGATGTAAATTGCATTTCATCGTTACCGGCAACAAAATGCAAAACCAACTTTTTCTATACTGAAATGTAGGTTTCATGTTTTGAGGTGAAATGCAAAAATAGTTTTTTCACTCATTTAATTAACCAAATTTATTATAAAATATTAATTATCCAAAGACTTCATTTTCATCTCTGAACTATTCAAAATATTCGTTGTATAGTCTTCAACTAATTTTCAACTAATACAACAAAACGTCATTAATGAAAATTTTTTACTTTTTTAATAATTTCACTCTCATTAAATGGAAAAATGTGTTGTTTAAATTTTTTTCTGAAACTTCCCCCGTCCTTTCACAATTATTGAATGATCCCATTTAATATTTAGGGACATAATTTTTTTTCAATTTTCCTTGTTATCCGCCAGGCAAAATCGTTTTTCTGGTTCTCTACTATACCACAAAGCAAATAAAACAAAAGTTTGTGAAATTATGTTCGCCTGTTATTTTTCTTTTTTAATGAAAATGAGAAACAATTTTCTATCCAAAATATATATAAAACAATATCCGTTCAGTTCATAAACTCAAATAACGTACTCTGTATACACAAAACAATTCAATCAAACATCCACAAATTTATCGAATATACCAAAAGTAAATATAGATACCTATTATTTATATAACGTATGGGAATGATTAGAAATTAATTGTACATGTCTAGATAGAAAGTAAATCCATAATAAAAATATGTGACAATATTTAGTTAGAAATTAAGTTTTTGAATCCACATCACCCCGTACTGTATATACAGAATTTGTTATCGTATTTTTATTTTATTTTAAATTGTTCGTATAAAAACGGCTAAAAATTTGATAAACTCAGTTATTATCTAGCAATTAGTTAATCCACAATAGCTGTTGTCATACTTTGTAACATAATAAAATAATGCGACAAAAATGACATGGATAATCTTCTCAAAAATTTTTATATGCATTTTGTGAGTATCATCTGGGTACTAATATTTGTTATATGTTTTAATTTTGGACATGTAAAGATAGACAGATTTTTCCGAATTATTTCATTAAAATTCGTTTAAAGAACATAGACCAACAAAACTTTTAGTATAATGGAATAGTTCTAATTGAACCTTCAATGCGTCTATCATTTATCATCGGTGAATTGTTATTAATTGTTTTAAAATCAAAGTAAGAAAGGCCTTAGAATTTCTTGTATACGTACATGTTTATCCACGATTAAAAAGGCATATTAATATTTATCTCTCATCATTGAATTTATATAAATTCTTTTGTTTTAAGATTCACTTCCGGAGTCAATTCTAAATATTTTCCACCAAGTATCGATTTTGGTGTTGCAACATCGGCTTATCAAATTGAGGGAGCCTGGAATGTGGATGGGAGAGGTGAAAGTATTTGGGATAACTTCACGCATTCAATACCCTCGCCTATAGCCAATGGAGACACAGGTGATGTCGCTTGTGATTCATATGATAAGTATGAAGAAGACGTTAGACTAATCGCTGCTCTTGGTGTTAAATATTACAGATTTTCAATTTCTTGGTCAAGGCAAGAGTAATTATATATTTATAACGACATTTCTTTAATAAGAAATAATTTTAGAGTTCTCCCGACTGGATACTCCAATGACATAAACCATAAAGGCCTAGAATATTATAAAAACCTCACGCTACAAATTAAAAAATTCGGAATGATACCAGTTGTAACACTTTACCATTGGGATCTTCCGCAACGTCTTCGTGAGGACGGTATAGATTGGATTAATATAGACCTTGTGCAACATTTCGTAAATTATTCCAGAATTGTTATTGAACATCTTCCAGAAGTTGGGATATGGTTAACCATTAACGAACCCAAACAAGTTTGCCATTATTCATATGGAAATGGAAGATTTGCGCCTGGTATTAAAAGCAGTGGGTTGCTGGAATACCAGTGTGCGTACGTACTTCTTAAGACTCATGCAGCAGTTTATCATATGTATAAAGAAGAATTTCCAAATTATGAAGGTATTTTAGTATTATTCGAATATTTATCGTATGTATTGGTTGTTCGTGCTTCATTTTATCTAATTACATGTCATAAGAGTATTTCACTACGCGGCTTTTAGGCTTGCTGTAAAAAGTTATTGTAATTTCTAATATTTTAGAAAAAATTTCGTAAGGAATTTTCTTTTTTTAAGCAAAAATGGCCATAGCACCAGACTGTCAATGGGTAGAGCCTTTAACCGATAAACCTGCCGATGTAGCAGCTGCATACAGACAACTAGAATTTTGGGTATATATTTAATTGTTTTTTATATACAAATTTTAATACTGGATTGAAATTGTTCCAAATTATAAGAAGTTTGTTTATATAATGATAAGTGGAAGCTCTCCGATATTTTTAACGTTGCAAAAATAATTTAAATTCAAAATAACAAACACTTTCATATGTTTTTTAGATTACGATTTTTTCATGTTGTTTTTAATCAGAAGTAAAAACAATTAAACAAATAAATTTTGTTTTCTCCAGTGTGGACTGTATTACCAACCGATTTTCTCAGGAGATTGGCCTTATGAAGTAAAAACTAGAATCGCTTTAAGAAGCATTATGGAACATTACAATCAATCTCGACTTCCACAATTCGATCAACAAGAAATTGAATATATTCGAGGAACCAGTGATTTCATAGCTGTAAATCATTATGTTACATTGTTGGTATCAGACGTTGATGAAGGTCCCGATGATGTCACCAGTTTTGAAAACGATATGCGCACAAATTGGACCTTTTATCCTTCTGTAAATCAGGGAGCGAATGGTTTTACCGTGAGTATTACAACTTACGATCAAATTAATGTTGTAATTCATCGTATCATAGAATCTACTGGGAACGATTCTCTATCCACTACATAAAAAAATCGCGCGCGATACAAAATTGGAAAACTAAGCGGACTAGGCAAGGTCTACATCCAAAGCTTTACAAAAAAAAACTCTATAACATATCCGATTCCTATATATATATATATTGGAAATTGTAATAATGGTTAACAAAACTTCCGCTTCACTTTGATTAATTACAGTTATATTTTCAGGTAAATCCATGGGGCATTAGAAAAGTTATAAATTGGCTACATGAACAGTATGGGAAACAAGATATTTTAATTACCGAAGTTGGTATCAGTGACAACGGTACTTCGTTAAATGACGATTTTAGAATAAGCTTTTACACGGTAAGTTTCTAATAAAATATATTGTGACATCCACCCTTATGTACAGGGTACTTCCAAATCCATGTGAATAAATTTATGGGTATTAAATACAAATTAAAAATAGTTTTAATTAAAACACCCTCTAATTATTTTCAAATTAGATAGAAGCGTAATAATATGAAACAATTACAATAATTTTATACGATATTATTAAAAAAAATCGACAGTAAAATGTTTTTCGATAACATTGTTATTGAATTTGAATTTTCACACGTTTCACTTCTTTTTATTACAGGGAATGTATTGTAATATTTTGGAAGCAGTGGAAACAGATAATATAAATGTTTTCGGAGTTATCGCTTGGTCATATATAGATAATTTTGAATGGCTGGATGGATACACGTAAGAATACTCGAGACTAAGAATTATCAGTTTAAAAATAACGATACAAGTTTTTTTTTTTAAATTTGTAGATTGAATTTAATCTAAAAGAAAAGCAAGATGAATGTTATAGTCAGATTACAATGTAAGATTATTTTTATTAATATATTTTTTTTTATTTTAGAATGCACTTTGGAATGTATCATATAGATTTCTCTGATGCCGATAGAAGACGAGTACCTAAAAAATCTGTGGAGTTTTTCCAAAATTTGACGACCAAAAGATATTTGAACTGTGAAGATGAGTTGTAAATACATATTTGAAAAATATTCTTGTTTTCCTGTATCTCATGTTCATTTTTCTATAATTCGTGTCTAATAATACTTTTTCCATTTATCATATTCAGTTTTAATAAAAAAAATTGCTCGGCAATTGTTCCCATACACATCGGCTCATAAATCAAAATTTCCGACTATTTTTTTATCCAAGTCCATTAACGCCCTTCAATCACGATTTTCTGTGTAGAATAAATATTATCGTCATTTTTGATTGGCGAGGAAAACTGACCTTTTACCAAGCAATGTTTTGGACGTAATTTCATTCACAAAATTTCTATCGACGATATTATCGCTGCTGATCAAATTAATATTCCATTCGAAAAACTATGAATCTAAAATGAGTTTTTTAGTTTCATTATTTGAAATTCAACGGTTTTCTATAATTAATCGAAACGTATAAATTTAATTATTCTAGTCAACATATTATTTCGAGCTGTTGATAAATGTTCCGGGGGGCAACGAAGATATAACTCGGAACACTCGCTGTCATTTTTCAAATTCAATGAAATGTAATTGCAAATTGTCGGAGATTCAAATGCGATTAAATTTCGACTCAATGCAATCCCCCCAAAAGTGGCTGTAAAGCTCCGCTGACACAGCATATTTCGACAGTATCGAACTGAGAGTTTTGGCCCGAAAAGTACAAATTAACAAATGGAGTCAAAAATAATTAGGTATACGGGTAACGATGATTTTCAAATATATATAAAATAAAAATCAATATATATCAACGATAGTTTCCAATCGAATTATCGCTTAATCTAGTTTTATATGTATGAATACTTTCAACATCTTCTACATGTTTTTCTCTACAACCGCACCGAAGCCATTCGGTTTGTCCGGTACTGGTCGGAGATGATAATGCCTTTTCGCTTGGTGTAGGAGCCCGATCTTTAATTTTAATACTGTTGATAAATGTGGGACATTTTCATTTCCGCAACCTGTCTGATTTAGCCCGATTTGCATTTTTCATTTTATACGTTCACCGAGCGCTTATATATTCTAGAAGATTTATTAAATTTATTTTATGGAAACTAAATTTCACGAAAATGGGGGGTAATTCGTGTCGTAAGAAATAATTTTGAGTTTCGAAAATCTCAATCTCTTCAATTTTCTTAAACTAGTACTATTTCTACCATAATCATTCTAAGAATTGACCAAACTAATATTCTTTTTCAATCCACGCAATCAAATTTATTCAAACTTTTCGAAATAATGTCAATTATTGGTTTCAAATAAAACGAATTTTAATGCTAAATTACTAAAAATTTCATAACATATTATAGTGTGTTAGATTTTGTGAAGAGGCATCTTTTTTACACAAAACTACCAATGAAATAGGTAACACAAGATAAATATGACAGTAACAAATAATCTCGAAGCATTTTACAAACGACCGCCGCATCAACTGAACTCTAACAACGAATACGAACATATTCATATAAATTTCCATTGTTTTTTATTAGCTAAACAAGATTTTTTCATCAGAGTTTATTTATGAATGCTATAAAGCTTAATTTAACGCCACCTGTAGTACGCCTAGCTACTTATCAACCGTAAGGTACGTTGAACACGTACAAAAGACTTTAATTATACGTTTTCGAGTGTCGCATTCTAGGAAATCTAATTTAGGTTAAATCCAAACAATTTTCATTGAATATGTCGACTTTAAACTCCAAAGATAATTTGTGAGCTATGGGATAAATATAACTTTCGATTTAAGTTTACTTATGATTCGATAAATATACGTTGTCGTCTTTTCAAACGATTAATTGATCCAATAATTGCAAAATAATATCTAGTAGCTCGGGATTTATCATAAACAACGTCAACTACACGATAAGTTACTTTTGGTATACCACAAAATGTTTGATGCACTTTAAGCAAGAAACCGCACTTAACACGTTACGTTATACAATAGGAAAATGTTCAAATTCCCAATCTTTGGACAATTGTACATAAATCAATATCTCTCCTCTACGGATTGTACAATTTGTTTTTTAGTTTAAAAAAAGCACAGCGGGCACTGTTTATTTGTTTTAAAAAGTGTCATTTTAATGTAGATGATTTTATTTTAATGATATTCTGTTGATATTATTCTACACACTCTGAAGTTGCGGAAATTGCCGCAGATGCTATGAATTATTTATTACGTACAGAAACGGGTAGTATTTCTGAAGGCGTATTTACAAGATTGGTATGAGGAAAAAGCATTCAGAATTATAATATAAATTAGAAAAATCAATGATAGATTTGATAAAATTAAAACATCTACTAATTTTCAAGATCGAAAATAAAGTATAGAAATGATGTAAGCGCCGCATCTGAATTTGCTTTGCTATTCTTTGTAATGAGGCAGCTGAGTGCATCTGACGTCATTAGTTCTTTCCTAGAATGTCGTTTCCAAACCATCAACGTAACCAATGTGTGTGCGTGTATTTGTTCCTGTCACAAACTTTTAATCACTAAAAATCTCGGAAAATTTCGTTCGGTTCAGAGGTAACTAATCCAATGTACATTTTTAATGTGAGCAAAGGTTACGCCGAATACAAAATATCTTTCTAAGTCTTTCTAACTACGCCCCTTATATATACTGATAAATCTAGTTTTATTTAAAACTACCATATTTTGATTATCCATAGATTTAATTGAAGGGAAGAAAACTTTCGGCGGCCATGAATAAATTTGGAAGAGATTGAAAAGTTGAAAATAGAAAATTTATTTTCATCTATGGTTTACAAAAATCAATTCAGTATTTTTCTCATTCGGTTAAAAATAACGAATTTTTTTTATGAGATATATGATGGGTGAAATATTTTACGAAACAATTCAGATTTGTAATTAACAATTTTAGTCAAATTTTATTTTGTCGATACAAAATAATCAAGACAACTATCTAAAGAATTTATTTAAAAAGTAATTAACAAAAAACAATCATTCTTACTAAAAAAATTGTGTGGGTGTGTGTCAGCTCCGACGC
Source organism: Diorhabda carinulata (assembly GCF_026250575.1). Taxonomy (NCBI): domain Eukaryota; kingdom Metazoa; phylum Arthropoda; class Insecta; order Coleoptera; family Chrysomelidae; genus Diorhabda; species Diorhabda carinulata. Next base: position 17,627,011 of record NC_079464.1, read on the forward strand.
ACGACTGGAGTTTACTCCTTAAGTTCGATAGTCTAACCAGACGCAAAAAGAGTTTATTTAACTTAAAAAAGATTGGTCGATTGCCAGAATATTTTGGGCTTCCTTCATTAATTTTTTTTTTAATCTGTAAGCTCGCTGTCTCTCGGCTGGAGTTTTTGGAGATTTAGATTTTTCCTAGTCAAAAAGTTTAAAAAAAAATTAGAAAATTTATAAATGCATAATTATAAAAATTTTAACCGACTTTAAGAAAATTGATAAAAAAAGGTTTTTATAAACCATTTTTTTCAAATTATTATAATTAATTTTTTATTTAAAATATAATATTATCTTAATAATTTACCAAAATGGTTATAAAAAGATAATTATGTCACTAAATCTTTTACATACAATAATAAATAGTACATGAAAATTATTTAAATAAGCTGAAAAATAACTTTTCGAAAGAAAATTATTTAAAAACATTCTAATGAAAAATATTGTCGATTTTTCTGATAATATTATCGAATTATTGACTACAGTTGTTAATCATAATAACGTGGAAGAATTTATAGACATCGACAAAAAAAATAATTTTTGGTTAGGTTAGAAATTTTCTATTTTATGTAGATGCGCTCGATAATTCATATTGGGTTGATTATCTAATTTTATGTGTTGTTTTCAAATATATATTTATATGAACTACATCGATAATTATCAAAATATTTAATAAATACAAATTGCACATGCTCATACATATAATACATGAATTATAACGTACCTTGCAACCACGTGTTTGTTAGATGTTCCGGCAATATCATCTACACCTCTTTCTGCCATAGTTATTTGAAAATACTTTCAGTTCACTTTAGCGGAACACAATGATAATAAAACTTCACAATGACAGCAATATAAGTATGTTGACACTGACAAATTAGAAAGTTGCGCATCATAAGGTGCGCACCAAAAACGTAACTACGTCATTCATCGATAGATTTTACTTCTCACATTTTTCTCATACCGGGCCCCTTATATATGCAAATCGATTATTAAGGAGTAAACTCCAAAAAAGAGCGATTATAGAAAAAAATATTATAATTATGCCTATAACATACCAATCATAATGATTGAGAAAGTCGTGAATATGTTTCAAGGAAGAATTTTAACCTCAAAATAACAGACTTTCAATTGGCAGTTTTTCTTGAAGCCCTTTATTATTTCCAAAAGGAAAATACGGATGCTAATTATCTGATAACGCCACCAGTTGGGCGCTTCTACTGGAAAAATGTCCGATGTTTCATCTTCGATTTTATGATTATGAGTTTGTTTCAAAAACGACCTAAGCTTAATTAAAGATTCGAGATAATCAAGTCATTCGTTCGGCATTAACCTTTGGATTACATTTAATTTGGAAAAGTTGGGACGGCTTGGCATTTGTGATTAATGTTCGTTCCCCTTATCGGAGGATAAATCAAAATTTTGAATATTGAAAAGTTAAGGCGACAATTCAGTGTGACATTTACGTGAGACGCGGTCGTAAGTTTCGCGGTTTTCCGCTTATTTCAGTTCCTTCATTTTAGGCTTTATCGACTGGAATAAATGATTACAATTTTAAAGCGAGCGTCTTCTTTAAAACTCCCAATTCGAATGTTTCTTTTTTAATGAGAGGAGAAGCCTTTCTATTTAATTTACACCTCATTTGATTTTGTCGTGAAGATATTTTTATTTAATCATTTTTTTAAATACACACTATAAATCGAGCATTGTATTCTGATCGTCAAAGTAGAAGATTTTCGAATACTTTTCCAATAATACCTCGTGATTGATAAAAATATGCGGTATAAATATTGAAATATTTAAATAAGGACAAGCTACGAATGCTGCTAGTTAAATCACTTTGGTGAAGAATTTATTAAATGTATTTCACTACAAAGTTAACTGTTAATAATTGTGAATAATTATAAAATATAATTGTATCCTTATTATATATTTAATATTAGAATATAATCATGACATTTTACGAATAATTTTCAGTCTCAATCATCCTAAAGCTCCTAGATTGAACACCTTAGTTTCTAATTATTAAAGGTAGTTGCAATGAGATTCTGATACGAGTTCTGATACCAATAAAGTTAATGAAAGGACTATTAATAAAGGAAGACCATCTGCCAGCAGGCAGCCCATTGTCAACTACAAGTCGAAGGTTACAGTCAATTAACCCCGCCATTTTAGAGAGCCGTAGCCCTTTTGCTGCCGGCTCACGACCACCTGAAGCCTTAGATTTATGGCCCTTTAGGGCCGACGACGACGTGGTTGTTCTCTTCTGTTCAGCCTACTTTACGAAAGTGACGTATAAGGCGATCATATTTTATAACCGGAGATGTTATAGTATATGGGCACCTTGAAGAAATTGTGAGGTACAGACACATTAAAATGTTTTTTGAATAAATAAGTATTTCTAATCAATAAACTAAGTTAGAATTATTCCATAAATAACGTTTTTTTCTTATTAAATTATCGTTATTATAGAGTATAATGATATAAATACCACACGGTATCGTATTCACAATAAAATTCAGTTCTAACCACACACAATAAAAGTTTTTGCAGAATGAGCCCATGTAGCATATTAAAACTTTGGTGTTTAATACTTGTCGGGTAAGCCAACAAAAATAGAGAAAAATAATTAAGAATTACGTCGGGTATTTATAAAACTTCTTGAAAAGAGAAAACTTTGAGTAATTTCACAACTTTTTGACTCAAAGTAAGGTAAGAAAATATTGTTTTCGAAGTCCAGAATAGCTTATCGTTAATTTTACGTCTTTAAGGCGTGTTGTCATTTTATCGAGAAAATTTGGAAGTTTATTAAGAATAAAACCCAATTAAAATTTTATCATAACAATGATCAATAATCATTTTTCACTTACTAATCATCATTTTTATTTTATTAAAAATCAGTCATCGTGTACATCAACCAACGTATGTGGTTTTTATCCTACAGACTCATTATTAAAAATAGTTGCTCGGGAAACTAAAACAAATATAATCGGAGAAATACTTCCATTAGAACTTTTGCAAAAATCATGTGTAAGTGGTGGCTCCGGATTTAATCGTGATGAATTATGACACAGCACCGGAAAACATGAAAAGTGGCTGGCTTAATCTTTCGAATACGTGCAGCAGTCGGAGAAACTTTTCTAAATAATATTCGCTGTTGAGTAGTGGATATCATTTTACGAGTATATGGACGACTAAAAATTTAATTGATAAATATCGCGTAAATGCCCTTAAATTGTTAATTACTTTTTTTTTGTATCAAATCGATTCAGAAATAAACCTCATCCGATTCTGTCTCTTTCATCGTTATAACTGTGTATCAGCGTCGACAGGATTTCCCTGACCACCATCTGTCTAGTCTTGTAGTCCTAGTTTTCTCTTCGGATGCTGATGACATCTGAGGCCCTTGTGACTTTGCGCACCTACTGCAATCATAAATCTTATTTGTTTTTATATTCGAGGTCTATCCCTATGGGGGACATTTTCAACTGGCCAAAAGGTTCAACGTTTAAATGACAGAATTTAAAGGTCAATTTCGATGTTCTGTGAGATGAAAAAAGCATGAAAGTAGAAGAAAATTACGGTTTTTTAAGACACTTTTTTTAATTTTCTCATCCCTCGAGCTAGTACCATATATAGTATATAGTAGTTATAGTTGAAACTGATTTTTATTTTTACATTCATGTTGAAGGAGTTGTATTGACTAATGTAATTAGGCATATTATGAATGTCAAGTCATACTTTGCTAAAACCTAAATAAGTCGAAATGTCAATTTTCATCTGACCTAAAATCAAACGATGTATCAAGAAAAACATAGACAAAGGTCTAAGTTGTACAAAATTAGATACATTCGTTGGGATACATTGGATACGGTTTTATTAATTTTCAATTTGTTGATATTATCCTTAATTGGAATTTGACTTCTGGTCAAAAATATCAGAGATTTCCTGCTCGGTGGTAACCGGTTCGCCATGAAGCCGTTATGCGTCACCTCCTGTGGAGACGATATGTCACATCCTGCAGAACGCCGACGCCGCATACATAAATTCTGGTGGTCGGCAGAAATTCTTGGGCGACAGACAAGGGACACGGGAATAGGGATGTCGGGATTTGAAGTAATGAGTTAGTGGGATTGCTTGCTGCGACGTACGACAAAACAGGAACGGTCAATTCGGTACAACGATAATTGTTAATTAGACATTTTTATTCTAACAAAATATTTGTTAGTGGTAGTTTAAATTTTGTAATTGCAATCTTAATAATAATTTGGACAATTTTGGTATAATGAAAATTAAGTTGAGTTTTAACAAATAACCAATTTTCTTTACTTATACATAGCCTTATCCTCCTTATATATTATGGATGAAGGCGATCAATCAGACGTGCAGTACGGTGGCGTTGGAGGGCAAGTAAAAGCAAATTGGAGAGTCGAGTCGGAATACGGAGGGAGGAAATCGGTAGCGAGAAAATAGCACACGGTTCGAACATTTTCACAATTTGTTTTTTGTCGGAAAGGTAGACATGATCATAAATAATCCAATCATTATTTCTTTATTTCTCCTCTACAACCAGATTAACGATAATTTTCGTGTTTATTCCGTTTATATACAGGGTATCACCTCGTGATATGACATTTTATTCATTATCAGTTTCTGATCAGGGAATTTTACTTAAAAATAGTTAAGAGCAAATCTCGTCGGTGTTTAAAGGCGGAGTTAATGCTCTACGAGAGAAAATATATTTGTTTTATAGTAGGTCACTGATTAATGATCATGCGTAAGGAAAAAATTGCGTGAGTAGGAGGTTTTTTATCAGAATAAAAAAATTATAATACATAGAAAGGCACGTATGGAGTATTTTATGGTTCTATAGCATTTTAAATTCAATTCATCATAACCTCAAAGGTGTTACACGTTTTTCGAGTTATAAAGAGTCACGCAATATTTTATTAAACGTGAAATTTTAATCCTTTAACGTTCTCTTATGAAATTTACCATTAAGTTTGAGAAAGAGCATTAATATAATTACATAAAAAAGTTTTTTTCATATTATCTTCCTCTTTACTTGATGGCCACAAATTTATTTAAATATTTTGGGAAATTTGACGATCACATTTATGAATTATTCACTATAGAGCTCTTCTCCTTATTTATTTTAATTTGTAGCTTAACTCGTTTATCATTTCATCCCCGGAGGATCAATATTTTTCATATACGACTTTTCACCTAGAGCGTGTGATTGATTTAATAGATATGTTGCGTGATTTTATACACTTACAAAACCGAACATGCCTCGTTTATGTCTTCGGTGTAAAACAAAATGAGTTTAGCACGCGAAATTGAGTCATGTTTTGCTAACTTGCTTGCGGTAACGTCTAAACTAAAAACCGTAAAATAAGCTCAACGGTTTGCTATAAATAATGGTTTACCGGAAGTTTTGGATCCAATTACACAGGACAAATTGAAGTAAAACTAAAAAAATGACATAGGTTTTGATAAAAACATTTGAAATAATTACCTATAATTTTTTGAACTCGAATGTAAACCTCTGACTGAGAATTTCTAATAAACATCTACTATATTAAATGTTTAAATCATTCTTGACTTTAAATCACAATAAAATATGGAAATTTTATAATCGTCGGTATTTTATTTCCGACGTATTCATTTTTTTCACAAATCCCAATTAGAATTTCCACAAGTTTTGCTAACTTCAAAACAATTAGTTCTCATTTCATAAAAGTAATTACTAAATGTGCTAAGCTGAGTGCTTCACTAAAATTTATTCCAATTAAAAAGTTTGCCTAGATTTCCGTCACAAAAACATGTTACAGTTGTGCACCGTTAATGATGCTAACTGCAATTATTACGGAAACTGTAAACTTTATTTTCTAAAATCTATGAATGTAATATTTTCAACGTCTTGCCACCAAATTGTGAAATGATAATTACTTCAATGTTACATATTCATCGTATTTATAATTGAATACGTTTAGTTTCCTATATTATTTATATTTTTATTGATAATCGTTTTGGTACTAGGTTTTTTTATAGTTCCAAAAACCCGACATATTTCGGTATTTATCAAAATATTTTGACGTCAATTTTTACTATTTTTTTGAAACTAGTTTTCTATCAAAAGAGATCTGAAAACGGAAAATATTTTTCCCGAATTTAACGCTCATTATTGCTTTATACTCTTCAGTATAGTGACAACTAAAGTTAGAAATTTGGTGTGATCTTTTTGCAAGTATGGGCTCTATAGCACAAAGATTTTACGACAACAAGTTTATTACATTTTCTCAGCGCACTTTTATCGTGTACCAGTATAAGAGAGGAATATCCCGACAACGCAAAACACCACTGTTATAATACTTTCATGATAATAATGCCGAGATGACACGAAAAATATTAATAATTTCGTATACAAGATTCCTTATATCTATTAAGGTGGATGAGTAAGTGAAAAAACTAATGATGCCTTCCGGACAATAGATATCATGTTTACGGACGGTGCTAAGAACATTAATTTGAAATAGATATATTTAGCGTAATAATAATGGTAATCTTGAATATTTATAATAACTGTTACATTTCGAAACTACACTATATTTCTTTATAAATACAACTAATCAGGTACTAAATCAAGTTTAGCTAAAAAAAATTCTACTTAAATATTTTTTTCTGAAAAACGACTAGGACATTAATTTGGATTGTTGAAATTATTAAATAATATGGCTATTTCAAAATAAAACATTACAGTGATCGTTCTTTTATATTAACTAAAAAACGTTCCTCCGTAAGAACCTGAGGGTTTTGTACTGTAATCTGAATACCTTTTTTTATAATAGACAAATATTTTATCATAGAAGAAACCTTATTTTATGGGGCGGATGTAATTTGGGCGCTAAAGGATTAGGTACATGATTTATGAAAAACAGTTATTTATTAAATCACCGACGTTTATAATATGATATATTTTTGTATTTTTAGATTTTCCTATAAGAGAAATGACCTATTATCACTTAAGGTCTGAAAAAATTAACCGTTAGAGGGGGCTACTTTGCACTTTTTTTAAATGAAAAATCTGCCCTTAATAAAGTTTCCTCACAACATTTTTGTAACACTCTACAGAATAAAGTAAATTTTATATTTCTTTATATTTTTATTTAGTACGTAAGTACATATTACATATAAAATAAGAGATTTACATAACCTAACCTAACCTACTTAAAAATCTATCAACTTTCCCTCTATTGGGTTATTTTATGACTCGACCTACCTGCACTTCTTAGCGCCGAAAATACATGTCGGATTATCTACCCTTCTTGGTCAGACAGGTAAAGAAGGATGGTTAGCGCCCAAATTACACCCGCCGATTTTATGATTTTCAGAAGGTCTTATTAAGATATGCTCAAATATTCTAATAATATGCATCTACTTATATAAATTATATAAATTTTCGACTCGACGATAACACTAAAATCGATTCCATACTTATATAGAAATATTGATAAAAGTGGAGCTTATTAAATTTCACAGGGCAACAAAGTCATTTTTCTTTACGTAAACCTCTTTATACTTTCGCAATAGTATACCAGAGTTTGAATTTCATCCCTTTGATGTTTGTAAACATTCATAATTGTGTGGCGTTTTCTTGTCAAGTACACTCTTTAAATTCTAAGATGTTTTACTAGGGTTTGTAGAACTGTGGCGTTTCCAATTCAGTTTTTTTCTTTTATATTTTTTTCCTTTATTCTCTTTAAATTTATGTGGTTAATTATGGAAAAATTCTACATAAATTAAAATAGTTATAGGATGTATATTAGAATAAAATTTTTGTGAAGAAATGGAATGTTAACCCATAGCTACTTTCAAAGAACGGTCAATTACCTATTATGCGATTACATACTTGACCAAATTTATACAATGTGTTGCATAATAAACTTGTTGAACTACAAACATAATTTCGTAGACTCAAATATAGGGTTGTTTTTAATAAAATCTATCGTTTTCTGTAACCCTATTTAACAGTTAAACGTTTATTACAACTAATCTTTAGTAAGTTTCAAAGCAAATTTTCCTATGTCATGAGTAAATTTGAAACCACCAATCAAAAATTCGCAACCGTGTTTTTAAACATTGAAAAAAGTTTAAGAAATATGAATGGTTTGGAAGATCTACTGTTACAAATAAAAGTATAACGATATCGAAGTAGTTATTTCATTTCTCGCTATATGGTATGAATATTTTCTTTTCATTTCATAATCTCTAGTAACGACAGATTAAAATTACAAGTTTTGTATTTATAATATAAGGAAAACCATTTTTCTCTCGGTGTATTTCAGTCAAAGGAACTACAAAGAAGAAATTTTTGGACGAATAATGTTGAATTCAGATTATAAAATTGCTAACAACTTCCTATGTTTAACGATCCTTTTATAGATCTCAAAAGAATAAGGAAAGACTAAAACTCTTTGAAGTTGAACTTCGAATTCTCTGATATATCAAATATCTTTCTAAAAATTTCCTTTGAGAAACAGACACTCCCGTAGGTGGGCGATTTTTTTCCCATTAAATTGTAAACCTTCACTGAATTTTTAAACGATCTCGAATGATATGTAAAAATGTAAAAGATAATCGCTCAATGTGATATTCCTTTTTTTTTTTCTTAAAAGATTCTTTAAATTCAAGGATTATTTTCACGATAATAAAGGGTTTGAATATAGATTCTAACTAACCTAACCTAACCATCCAATAAAACTTTTTTCCTAGAATAGTGAACTGATTATAATAATTTATTAAAAAAGCGTGTATACCTATGTTACTTTATTGGCTGGAGAGAGATATCAATTTGTCAATTATATGATATCACATTTCGTGAAATTGAATCTTGTCCCGAATATATGTCTGACTATAACTTATCGCCACGCCTGTCATTCTAATAATGATTATCAGCAGAATACGTCCGATATATTCGTATCTAAACATAAAATCAATATTATTATGGACATTAACTAACGAAATTTCATAAAACAAATTTGTTAATATTTTACAACTTAAAATAAAATTATATAATTTGATTTTTATTTAAGATAGATAATGGACAGAATAAACCAAATATCAAAATTTCAATAATTGAAGTTAAGATTATATTAATAAAAAAAATTATTTTTCCTTTTCAATAATTTGTTTAGATACGAAGAATATTTGTGTTTATAATTCTCTCATATAACGACAAAATATATTTGTGCGATTTTCATTCATAGTTTTCGTTTGCATGAATTCAAGAGAATCAGTTTCTATAATTTTTGTCCTTTTCATTGCAATTTAATTTCTAAGCTCCTTTGACGTTTATATTAGTAGAATCGCTTCATTTTCTAAAATCGAGTAATTGATTAAATAAGCCTATTAATGATAGGTTCATTTGAATAATAAATTCAATTAATTGCCGATCTAAATTCATTAAAGATAGGCATGGAAACACAAACAAATCTATAAATCGAATTTCTGTATAAGCGAGAACTAATTACGGATTTGTTATTGGGGGAGGTTTACGCAAACCTATAACAGTTTGTCTAATTTACCCTCTAATTTCTATTTGGCTTTTGTTCGTCAACAAAGTAAGTCATATGAAGAAACGTTGACTCATTAAAAAATTATGTTTGAAACGTAAGGTTTGACAGAAAAATTTGCATTCTTCGGTCACATGTAGGTCAAGTATTACAGTATCAATATCAGTATTTCTAGGTACTTTATCTTTTCTAAAATTACTGTATATATATAAATATAAATATAAATATATATACAGTCAAACCTGGATAAGTGAGAAAACTCTTGGAACTAAATAATGTTGTTATTTTATCGCATTCTTTTCAAATGGACACGTGTGCCTGTGTACCGTTCTGTTTGTCGGACTTACTCAGTTTATAGTTATCAATTGCGAAGGAATGTTCTGTTCTGCATCATGTCAAAACGGAAAATACTGTCATTAAGTGATAAACTTAAAATAGTGAATGCGTTTGAATCCGGAAAATCGCGAAATTCAGAAGGAGTTTAATTTACCAGAATCCACCTATTATAAGATTATAAAATCAAAAGACTCTATAAAGTCTGAGTGCTCTGATGGACATGAAAATATTAAGAGGGCTAGAGTTTCTGAATTTCCCAAGTGCCTTTTGAAATAGATAAAACAAACTCTCGATAAGAATATTCCCATAGATGGACCTCTGTTGGAAGAAAAATCAAAATAGTTAGTTACAAAACTGGGAATCCAGAACTTTTCTGCTAGCAACGGCTGGTTAGAGGGTTTTAAAAGGCGTCATGACATAGCTTTCAAAAAAGCAGCTGGAGAAAGTAAATCTGTGGACCAAGGTATATGCAACCACTGGACTGAAGATCTGCCAAATCTTTTAGAAGGGTATGAACCAGACGATATTTACAACGCGGATGGAACTGCTTTGTTTTTTAAGTGCCTTCCGGATAAAACATTTACGTTTAAAGGCGAAAAATGCCAAGGAGGAAAACAAAACAAGGAACGCCTTACACTTCTCCAGTGTGTAAACATGGGTGGAACGGGCAAACTCCCACTTCTCATCATCGGGAAATCAAAGCGACCTGGATGTTTTTTAAAGGTGTCAAGACTTTTTACCCGTTGATTATGCCAATAATACAAAGGCTTGGATGACCAAGATATTATTTAAAGATTGGTTGAAAAAAGTTAACAAACAAATGAAGATAAACCGAAAAAAAATTCCAACACCAACAATTGCAAACGTAAAAGTAATGTTTTTACCTGCTAACACCACTAATAAACTTCAACCATTAGATCAAGGCATCATCCACACTTTTGAACGCTTTTATTTATCGCAGAGAAGTCGTTAAACATATTCTTACGAGTCTGGAAGGAAACAGTAGCCCTGACATTAACGTACTTCTAGCTATGTAATTTGCTAGAAAAGCATGGTACTTAATCAGTGACGTTACTGTCAAAAACTGCTTCAAGAAAGCTGGGTTTTGGAAAAGTAAGACCTGCCAGAGGAAAATGATGTTGAAGTTGGACCTAGCAACGAGAAATGGACTAAGCTTGTGTCTCACGAATCCAATATGTTAATGCCGAGCTTCGAAGATTTCGTTCAAATTGACGACGACGTAACTACCACTGGAGAACAAATCGACGACGATATCGTTAAGAATTGTGTGAACATCTGTATTGCTGGAAATGACAGTGAAGACGAGGCACAGATTCCGGAAACAGAAATAAATATCATTCCAATAAAGCTAGATTTAAATGCGTTGGAGACGGTGCATCAGTACTTTGAATACACGGCGGTTGTTGATCAAGCAATATTCAACAAAATTTATGAGTTACAGAAAAACATTCGAAATAAAAAATAGAAACCCAAACGAATTTGACGGTTTTTTTTAGTGCAAATAAGTTCTAAATAAAATAAAATTATATAGTACATGAAATTTTGTTTTGTTTTCGTAATCATTTAAAAATATATAAATATGTACATAATATATGTTGTGCATATCATGCACATAATTTTATCATATTACATATTTACTACATTTGTACTTGCCGTGACTTGTTATTGCTGCCTACCCCTAAGAGAGACGGCGGGTGTAATTTGGGCGCTAACCATCCTTATTCTGTAGAGTGTTACAAAAATGTTGCGAGGAAACTTTATTAAGGGAAGATTTTTCATTTAAAAAAAGTGCAAAGTAGCCCCCTCTAACGGTAAATTTTTCAGACCTCAAGTAATTTAATAAATAACTGTATTTCATAAATCATGTACTTCAGTCGGTTAGCGCCCAAAATATTCATAGGATTAAAATGACCCTTCGGTCTTGGAGCCTAGTTTACATGTTGTAAAAAGTACATTAATCCTTTAGCGCCCAAATTACATCCGCCCAAGAGAGAAACGCTACCCATGTACCTGCATTAGCGAGAAACTCGGGTTAGTGAGAAAACTCTATAAGCAAGAATGAGACTTAAACTCTCGCTTATTATTATGGCGACTTATTACTTGATTGTTAATTACATTTTTTTATGCGGTTATTTCTTCAAATTCGCTTGAAAATTTGTTTTTGAAATCTAAATAGTAAATCGAGGAGCTCTTATTGAAATATCTTATGAATAATGTATAACATAATTCGGTGACAAACGCAAATTATTATTAGTAGTTGTTTCTCCATTGTTCTACGAACTTTTAGGGTTCGTTATGCTTCCATTTTGAACAACTTCCCTAGTATCAAAGGACACATATTTTAGCAAGCAGTTAACATGAACCGCGTAAATATATCATGGAGTTTTGGAAAGTTGACTGTTTTGGGATTACGTTCAAATATATAAGTACGAATTAATAATATGCTGTCTGAAATATAATTTAAATAAATACTGGACAACAATACTGGATTAGTTCAAAACTGTTTTGAAAGTAGAGTTTGATTTACTTATTATAAATGGATCATCGGAATAAGAGAAAATTATTTATCAAAATTGAAAGATTAACGGACAAAATTTCACCATACCAATTTTATTCAAATACAAACGAAATTACATAAACAAAATATAGGAAGTTATGGATAGGATTTATATATTTTAACTTAAAATAAATACTCGTGATTTTCATATATACAGTGCTTTTCAGATAAAAGTATCCATCTTTAATAACTTTTGTAATACTGGTATTTAGAAAAAATCCAAAAACACGTCAATTTATGTTGGAATGGGCAAGCATTATGGCTTATTTAAACTTACTGGAAAAGCCACCCCCTCACCCCTAGCAGCATCCCCTTTATTTTTTTAAATTACTTTTCATATTTTTTATGTAAAATTTGGATACTCCTCTTTGAGCTGATTTCAGAAATGTATAATACTTGTAGGTTAAAGTGGTTAGTTTATGAGATAAACAATTTTTCTTTTAAGAGCACAAATTTTACTTATTATTTACTTTCACCTTATTTGCCTGTACTAAAATGGGTTGTACAACAGTTCAAACTCTTTAATCTTTTTAACTGTGCTATTTATTCTACTTAAAAAATCCAAACAACAAAAAACTCTACTTTTTATTAAAGTTTGACATTGTCAACTAGAATTTGTAGTCACTATTGATAGTGTAATTTGATACATTATTTATTTTGTTTCTCTGAAATGGTTTACTCTTTGCAAGAAAGAATTGAAATTGTAGGTTTATACTACCAAAATAATACTTGTGCAAGAGCTGCTGCTAGAATATTTAACGAATTACATGACGGAAGACATGCAACTCATAAGTATGTAATTCAACTGATGGAGAAATTTACCACAACAGGGTCTGTTTGCAATAAAGTGCATAAGCGAGAGGGACTCGTAAATAACGAAGCAATCCAAGTGGCAATTTTAGGGCAAGTCAGCTTAGAGGCTCAACAACCCCAATCGTTGTCAACAATAAGTAGAGCGATCGTTGTTTCATCTTCTACAGTTGCTCATGCTCATGGTCATTAAATGGCTTAGTAAGTAGGCATAATTGTAGATATTGGGCTGAAAGTGATCCACATATTATGCGTGAATTCCATACACAACATCCCCAAAAGTTAAACGTTTGGTGTGGTATCCTAGGTGACCACATTGTCGGACCTTTCTTCATCAACGGAAATTTAAATGGTGAATCATATCTTGAGTTACTCAGGGAAGGGGTTGACCCACGTATTACAACAATAATAGAAAATGATGATAACCTTTCCGAAGATTTACTGGTATTTCAACAAGACGGAGCTCCCCCACACTATGCTATGCCTGTCCGACAATTTTTAAACGAAACATTCCCCGCTCGTTGGATAGGTAGAAGGGGGCAGATGATGGAGTGGCCACCTAGGTCACCGGATCTAACACCCCTAGACTTCTTTTTATGGGGGTATTTAAAAACAAAAGTTTATGCTACCCAACCAGAATCTCTGGATGATTTACGAGAGAGGATAGAAAATGAATGTCGACAATTAAATCCAGCCGTATTAAGCAATGTCAGAGAGCCATTTCAAAATAGATTATACCATTGTATGGAAGTGAATGGTACTCATTTTGAACACTTATTGTAACTTCATAATAAATAGCACAATTAAAAAGATTAAAGAGTTTGAACTGTTGTACAACCCATTTTAGTACAGGCAAATAAGGTGAAAGTAAATAATAAGTAAAATTTGTGCTCTTAAAAGAAAAATTGTTTATCTCATAAACTAACCACTTTAACCTACAAGTATTATACATTTTTGAAATCAGCTCAAAGAGGAGTATCCAAATTTTACATAAAAAATATGAAAAGTAATTTAAAAAAATAAAGGGGATGCTGCTAGGGGTGAGGGGGTGGCTTTTCCAGTAAGTTTAAATAAGCCATAATGCTTGCCCCTTCCAACATAAATTGACGTGTTTTTGGATTTTTTCTAAATACCAGTATTACAAAAGTTATTAAAGGTGGATACTTTTATCTGAAAAGCACTGTATATTGAATCACTATGAATCTTTTATTTTTATAATCACTTTGCGAGAAGAGTCGTCACAGGACAGAGTTTAGTCGCAGAACAACTATTTAAAAAATATAATTTCATTTCAAGGTCCAACTCTAGACAATATTAAGTAAAACACATGTTTTCTTGAACAAAGACCATAGTGCTTGTTTGTACTTTTGGTTAAACAGACGTTTTTACAACTCAAGTACCTGAGGTCATAAAATCAAGCCTATACCGGCCTTTCATTCAAACTGCACCAATGTGTCTTAAATGTGTTACCTAAAAACTTAAAAACAATAAATTAAAATATAATAGTCCTTTTAAATAAATATTTCTAAGAACCAAAAATATATAAAATAAATGTTTAAAAACTAGAATTCATTTTTGCTCAGAGTCCAAGACAAAATAATATCACAAGTTCAGTAATCAATTTTTTAATCTTTCATCATAAAATAAATATTTTAACAACTCATTCCTTGGAAACAATAATTTTTTTTATTACAAAAACACAAACCGAAAAATATGGTTTAATATGAATGTAGTTTTAATATACATCAATGACATTTCAGTATTCATAGCATTCAGTTTTATCGGCAGTGTAATAAAAATCGAAGCATTACATTACACACATACATTTCACGCAGCTTCTGTCTATGCAGAAATATTATTTGATTGTGATTTGGAAGTGACTAAATAACAACTTGAATTTTATTATACATAGTTTTTTTTTAATCATTTGAATACAGTACAAACCCCTTTAACTTGAGATTCGTGCTTCGTAATTTTACATAAATTTTTAGAAGAATGTAGAATATTACTTTTCTATAATGTACTGAAATCTCTTAGTTAGAAAGAAGAAAATCTCTTCTATTGAGGAGATATAAAAAGTACTTAAGAAGTTTTTCATTAATTAGATGCAGAAAATTCATAATTAATACTTTTAAAAGTATAAATTAAACGCTCGAATAGAATGCAAAATATTCAAAAAGCAACTATTATTTTCAAAGTATAGTCGTTCTTTTTTTTATTGACTACTTGAAGTTGGGAAACAAACGCTAATTGATCTAATAAGTGCAGTGTTAAATCTAATTTTTGTACCTTGCAAGAAAATACATTTTGATTTTATATAAGGAAATTGAACTAAGTGTTTTTTGAATATTTTTGTTTAAAAACTGTACATATTATAAAGAAGAACGTGCCCTCAACTTGGAGCAGTAGACATTTCAATAGTTTTAGTTTCAAATAACAGAATGTGTGAATGCCATAGCCCCCAAAAAATTTCATTAAACGCGTTATGCAGTTTCCAGAACGGACACGGGAATCATAAAAAAAGGTGAAATAAACCAAAAGTGGTATTAATCATATTTAGTTAGTAAAATTGTTTATTGATGTTGAAGAACCGCTTCTTTGTCATCCTTTTCACTTAATTTTATTTTGTTTCAAATACCGCTCTTTATAAATAATTTTATGGTTTTAAACTCATCGTAATCCTTAAGTTTTATTGCTTTTTGTATCTCCTATATCCTCAATAAACTAACAACAACATTACAAAGAAATATCCATTCTCATAGAAATATTCTTTTCGACGTTGTAAAATATTTTATTTATAGAATTTTTATGGAATTTATTATTGTTAGGTTTAATTGTCATTTTATTTTTATCCTAGGTATGCATACTTATACAAATACAACTTTTATTTGACAAAGTTTCATTTTTTTTTCCAAATGTATAGCACTACTCCCTTGGAATCAATTCCATCAGGAACTGTTGAATACGAGCTAAATCGCGGCACAGTGCTAAGTAATTCAATTTATAAAGAACGTCAATCGTGTGACATAAACACATCCATTTCAATACTTCTGCTTTTCATCCACAATTACTTTCATATTTATGCTAATTTATTACAGTTTCTAAGCTGACGTTTCATTAATAACCTCTCTAATGTTCCGCGTTATTAATTCAGAAACAAGCCCCGTCGACCGGTGACGGGTGAAAAGAAAAATGGCACCTGGTCAATTTTTTCACGTACTTTGATTCTCTATTCCAACACGAAAAATTTGTATTGACAGATCTACATTGTCGCTTCAAATTCAAGATAAAATATTTAATGAATTTATTATAGTACTAAATACTACTAACTCGTGTTTCCCAAACCAGAAGTCAAAATAGACGGAAAATAATTACGATTGAAGGCTATCATCAATCTTTGATAAAAAAAGAAAACAAAAAAGAAAAACAGACTCTAGTGACAGGCAATTTGTGGGTAAATTAGCCGTATCTGCTCTGTGTTTCGTGGTTTGTTAACACATAATTTATAGGATCCTTTATATTGAGTGACTATTCAGCGTGAAACAGGCGGTAATATCAAAAATAGCACTTAAAACGTAAATACAACAATTATTTAAGGTAAAAAAATCTCCAATAATAATCAACATCTGTGTTAGAAAATGGAGTTTCCAATACAACGTCACGCGGGAATATACAACCGATAAATTTTTAATTTTACAGTAATTTCCGTGGTGTAAAAATATATTGACGAATTATTGAAGAAATAGAAATTTGAGTAAATGATTCATGACACTTAATCAAAAAGGCCCTACTGTATATTACAATAAAGACAAGTTTCAATATTCGATCCTTCCATATTCTCCCCATTCTATAGAATAGTATAAAAGGATTCAATTTAGGTACAACATTGTATTCATAGCAAATACTATAAATCAAAAATCCCTATCGATTGATCCGTCTCTTATTGTTATTTCATTCCTTTGTTCATCTTTAGTATTCTTTACCACAAATTCAAAGATTAATATGTTATTCTCATAATAAGAAAAACAATTTTCTATTTAATATTTGTTGTAAGCACGATATTATAGCTCAATAAATTTTAACTCCCATTAAACAAGGAATTTGTAGATCTGGAATAGATATGCATGAACGTATGGATTGATTTATCGTAAGAATATGCTTGCTTCCTATATTCTAAATAACAGATATATTTGTATAAATTATAACTGGTTTATCTTCATTAAAAAAAACAAAGAAATCTTTAAAAAAGAAATTTGCTCAGGAAAATTTTTGCGCATGGATTTGACGACGTTGGGAAATGGTGGAAAAGGAGTTAGCGGCTGGCAAACTTACACGGGAGTTTGTCAGTGAAGTTCCGCGTACCGGGCGATATATACGCGAATGGAAATTTGAAAAAATTGTGTAAAGTTAGTTAAAACTCTCGTCGAGTTTGAAATTGAAAAAGTTTCTCGCGTGTTTGTGAGCGATAGATTTAACTCTGCTTTTGATTTTTGTCATCTGATATCAAGTTTTGACTAAATTAAAAACAGCGCTGGTTAGTATTGGCTTTTTATATTATTTTTTAAAATTTTGGATTTAATTAATTTTTTACATTTTAAGGTTATCGTAATTTTAAAACGATGATTATTCATTTTTCTTTCTACATAAATTTGATTTCTAATAAATTGTTTGTAATTATAAAAAAGAATAAGGAATTGCTAGAATTTTATTTTTATATGGTTATAGGGACAGAGTCCTTATATATTTTTATTCAGGTTCAGTCTGCAAAACTTTCCAATGGCATGTCTTAATTAAAGTGTAACTAACTCAAATATGAAGAAATTAACATCAAATTGAAGAATACTATTTACAGATTTAATAATATTGCATTTTTTTTGTTATGTTTCAAATTACAAGAAATTTTTGTTCGACGTACTCAACGTGATCAAAAGAGTCGTAAGTCAAATAGTTGGTTCCTTTTAGAACATTCTATCAGTATATTTTCACAATTTAGCTGCAGGAATGTTGGCGTTATTTTATATAGATATATTCGTGATTTTGAGTCACTTTTAATTTGAAATTCTTTCTTTATCTTTTTATTTTGATTTTTTTTGAAAAAAATTAGTATCATTCGTGTAATTTTGTGATCTAATGCAATGATACAACTGTAATCTAAATAATATTGTATTCCCTTAAGTTTCCTCGTTCAATAATGTGTGGTGATTTCAATAATAAAAAACTTTGAGCAGTATCTTGGTAAACTTTTTATTTCTAAGTAATACGTCTTTGAAGCATATAAATAGAAAACGTATAGTATTTTTAATAATTTGTAGTTAGCGCCCAATTTAATTCAAATATTCCTTTGCAGATCGTCAAAAAACGATCACATTCCCTACCACGTCTTAAGGTGCATTCCTCTCAGCAGGATAAATTGCAAATGGTACAGTCATTAGCTACACATGTCACCAAACTCATTAAAAATGAAAGTTTTCAACCCAATGGCGCACGTAACGTCGATGAGTGTTTTTGAAATGATCCCGTTTTAATTGGCGAATCTCTTTATACGTTTTTTGGACATTAGAGAGAAGGCTCTTTCACGAAATGGAAATATACATCTGGTTGTTTATTTGCATTTGTAATTTTAATGGTGAGTTTCTAAAAGAAATTCAAGAAATTTATTAAAGTAACTATGCGTTATAGTTGTGAAGTGCAGTTTTATTTTTTATTTGATCTTTTTGAATTTTGTAACGTTACCTATAATTTTATTTTTTCCTAATCTTTCCTGTTTTGCAAAAACTCTTTTCATTTGGATGAAAAAAATTTTACTTTTGAACAATAAATGTTTCCTCGGTTCCAAAGTTTTCTACCAGAGCATTTACAATCCACTTTAATCAAACGTATATCATCATATTCTAGCCAACACTAGCCTACATCTGTGTAGGATAGTAGCCAGCTACTTTACCGATAGAGTTCTCAAATATGACACGAAGAATGGTCCTAAGGAGTACGATATTACAGGAGGTGTACCTCAGGGCTCTGTTCTAGGCCCACTCCTGTGGAATGTCATGTACGACGGACTGTTAAGACTGAAACTACCAAGTAACGTCAAACTGATAGCGTACGCTGATGATGTAGCGGTCGTGATCGTTGCCAAACATCTTGATGAGATAAGCCATATGTTCGACATCACCTTTGACAGAATCAACCAATGGATGGACGAAATGAATCTCCAGCTGGCGAAGTACAAGACTGAGGCAGTGCTTATTAGCAGCAGAAAAGCAGTAGAGACCATCAAGCTGAAAGTCGGTACACAAGAAATCACATCACAACCGTATATCCGATATCTGGGAGTGATGCTTCATGCCCGACTCAACTTCAAGCAGCAGGTAGAACACGTCAGTGCCAAAGCATCGATAGTAAGAGCTAGTCTCGCAAAACTGATGCCTAACGTCGGCGGCCCAAAGCAGAGCAGAAGACTACTATTATCATTAGTTGTCACGTCGGTGCTCACTTATGGAATATCCATTTGGGCAGATGCGCTGGAGCTGCAGGAGTCATGGAGAAAGGCTGGACCAGTATATCGTCTAAATGCTGTAAGAGTAGCCAGCGCCTTCCGCACAATATCGGAGGAAGCAGTCTGTGTCATTTCCGGAACTTTGCCACTCAGAGCTCTAGCTGATGAAAGAAGGAACCTTTACCATTGAAAGAAGAAGAGCGAATGACTTCCACTAGAAGAAAGAAGATATAAAATCTTAGCTACCAGAAGGAAGAGCAGCAGCTAATTCCTCCCTCTGCGATGTAATGCCTAAAAGGCGGGTCCGTGGGGGATGAGAGGATAGAAGATAAGAGGTTTAGGGTTTAGTGAGTAGGGGTAATAGCGCCGCAGAGTCGAGTCTCACATATTCAGGCGTACCACCTATGCCTGGAATCCGTAAAAAGGATTCCCCCCTCTTATAAAAAAAACACACACACACAAACATGCACACATAGGGAATGTTTTAATAAATTGAGATAGACAGTTAATTATTTCTAGGACTTGTATCTGGTGCTGGACTGAAATGGGTTCGTGTAAACGTACCTCAATATAGGGTACCAGGGGAAACGGCCCAGTTACAATGTGAATACGACTTAGGTAATGATACTTTATATTCCGTTAAATGGTATAAGGATCACGAGGAATTCTATAGATTCGTTCCGAAAGAAAGGCCTCAATCTAATTGGTTCGAAGTAGATGGAATTCACGTTGACGTAAGTATATAAACTGTTTAAATATCAATTGATTCATCACGATGTGAGATTCTGTTTTCGTTACTTTTGGAATCGAGGTCCGATTCCACAAAAACAAATATTGAATCAAACATTTTAATTCGCAAATATCATGACGGAACAAAATTAGTAAATGATTAATCGGGTTGACGTGAATATAGCTCGAGATTACTATAGCATGTTAAAGAATCATTTTGATCGAAAAGATACAGTCATAAATAAAGTAAGGCTAAAAAAATCATTTTTATGCATGTAATACGAGGGGACTTTGAAGTTACGTCCGAATTATAAGAATCCTGCTAATTCATGGAATGAAAGCTAAAATATTCCATTCAAAATGAAAGTGCATCAATTTGATAATATAGAAAAATGAATGAGTCTTGATTACGTTTTCATTTTAAAATAAAAATAATATTATTTTAGAACAATGAAATCCGCAGATGCAATCACGTTCGATTTAGGATTTTTTAATTTATTTTACGTTGGTGTTATTTTGCTAATTGATACCGCGTCATTCTAAATGATTGTCAGCTGAATAATACAGTGAATGAAATTGCTCCCTTCAGTAATAGGGGCATGTTCTCATATATTCTATTTTTTTATATCTAGAATACAGATTTGTTGTTTTATATTACAGTAAATGGTGATTTATAAAGGTATTATTGAACATTCAACATTATTTTACATTAAACGGTAAACCGACAATTTGAAATCTAAATTTAATAAAATGATAATCTTAAACTGATTGTTTAATATGAGTTTCAAATGGTATCTTCTCAAAAAAATTGTAGATACTTTTTTTTAAATTGAAAAATATATAATTATTTTGTTTCAGATGAGTCGTTCCGATAGCAAAAGAGTTGTAATAAGACCTATAGATTGGAAGAGTACCGGAATATTTCGATGTGAAGTATCCGCAGAGGCTCCATCTTTTGCTTCAGCGCAGAGCGAGGCAAAAATGGAAGTAGTAGGTAGGTTCAAATATAATTTGCAACAATACTTTGAGACGTGTCAGTTTGAATATTTAGTTTTAAATCTTAAGAATTAAATCATTTTTTTTTTTTTGAAAGAGGAATTATCCAACACACCTCAATCCCCAATTAATTAATTCCCCTAAGATTGGACCAAATAAATGTTTTCCGAAACAAATAATAATTTTTACCTAAACAAGCTTATTAGTTTGATATACAAATAACTCTGGATTATTGCTTGTTTATGGATACCGTTACAACGGAAAGTTTAAGATGTGTCGCGAATAGTGTAAATCTAGGTAGAGAAGGAACGTCAACTAAGTAACTCAGATAATGAAGATGTAAAGCACAAATGTTCTCAGCAAACATAAGATTCTTTGTATTCAACTTGTCGGGTCATGGAAAATGTACGTTCACAAATGTGTATATACAAAGGGAGTGCCAAAAGTAATTTGAGATATTCTTGTAGACGACACGATTAATATTTAATTTGAACGAAAAAAAAAAACAAATATCGCTGTTTTATTGTTCCAGCTCTTCCAACTGAAAATCCTGTTATATCAGGTGTAGAAGACGAATATCAAATTGGAGATGAAATAAATTTAAATTGTACAGCAGGAAAAAGTCATCCTGCTTCTATCTTGCATTGGTATATAAACGAACAGCAGGTAAATACTATTTACGAATCTTTTACTTTCTCTTGGATCAAAATGTTGATGATTGTATGGATAATTTTATTTATAGCAAAAGAAATTATTATTTTTATTTTTAAAGATTCAAAAACAAGACGCACTAATTTCATATCCCGACGAACAACATTCGCGAGGTTTGGTATCATCGGTGTTAGGTCTAAAATTCAAATTGGGTAACCACCATTTCCGTGGAGGTTCGATGAGGGTGAAATGTGTAGCTTCAATGACACCTTTACTATATGAATCAGACAGGGAAAGTGTCGTACACACGAAATCTCTACCACTAAGAGAAGCCCTTCTATTGGGTAAGTAAACTTTGTATAACTAATAATATAACCAAAGAAGTGCAAAGGAAACAAATTACAAAAGAAAATGAGGCAAAGGGCTCAGTTCGATAAACTTTAGGTACTTCTGAATAGACAGTAGAGGATAATTTTGTATATCCTATATACTTTTCTATTAACAAATGCTTTAGAACAGAGAAATAATATAATTTATTATTATTAATAACACCAGAGCGTGTATATATTCATTTGATATTTTTTAATTAATTAATCTTATCAAGATCCGTTTTGTGACTGGATTTTTTCCAGGGTTATGCAATACGCATTTCCTACCGAATCACACTGTATATAACGTTTATAATTTTTTTTGTTATAGTGAAAAGTTTCGGCAGTCGAAACGAGTTCAACATCGCCTCATTTCTTTTCGCTGCAATATACCTTTTAACGTGAGTGTTTTTAATTGTATAAAAAAATATCGTGGTAAATAAAAAATTGTTTCAATATTTGTGCAATTCGATGTCGCCTTGAACTGAACTGCTATTCTTAGTGTCTATTTCGACTGTGATAATCATCTAAATGAAAACTTTGTTTATTCTCCCCGTAACCCCCAATGACTTTCGAACAATTTTAGTATTTTAGAAATTGATTATTTTTGCATGATTATGATCAATGTAAATATTAATATAAAGGATGTTACCTTCATAGCAATCAAAACAAACTTTATCGATTTAATTCATCAATTGCAGATTGTGGAAAATAATTGAGTCTTCTAAAGATGAAAATATCCTTAATATTGATCTTTATATTAACAAATTCTATAGAATACATTTGTATACTACCCTCATTGAATGTTTGGGCGTCCGTTGAAATAAAATAGTATTCCAATGGAAGTAATTATATAATACAGAATCAAATGTGTGATAAAACTAATTACTAGTTCATTCAGTATATTTTGGTTAATTATGATCGTCAAATTTGGCTTAATAAACAGTTCTCAATGTAACATGTTACAAATTACGTCAATCAATTATTATTCAAATAATTAAATATGTTTTATAAACTTCTGAGATGGATAGAACTAAAAAATGTCCTGGAAATTTTATTTCATGAGACATTTGTTTCATGACGACTCTTCACAATAGAGATAAAATTTCTCCATTCACGAAATTTTTGCTTCTAAGATTCGAGATATTATCTGCCATTTTCAAGTGATTCAATTATCATTCGCGCGATTGTTACAAAAGAGAATCGAAGAAGAAGAAGAACGCTTGTTATTATTACCTAATAGCTTCTCAAAAAATCTCATACATTTTGGGAATGCCGTCAGATTTATAAGCAAGAGAAAAGCATCATTTAATATGTAATGTATTCAAGAAATCGCAATTTTTTTCAGGATGTCTGTGGTTGATTTTCAGTATTAACTCCAAATAACAAAGTCTGCATTATAAAAAGACTCTTATTTTCCATTTGAGTTTTTTCTATTTTATAAAAATAACGGACGCCACTGAAATAACCAAATTTTACGTTAATAAAATGCACTACAAAAATATTAATCATTGAAGATTAAATTTTTTATTATTAAATGTATTTTATACAAAAATAAGTGTAGGCCAAGGCTCAATCAACGCGATATTGTTTTAAAAGGAAAACTACCAATCTGCCATTAGATTGAATGACATTTTAATAATTTTGAACGTTGCTTGTCACGTAAGATTGTCTCCACTCCTCAATTCTGTTACTTCAATAAATGTAAAGTGAAAACAGTATAGAAAACGCAACAAAACACACAAGTATTTGGTCGTTTTCTAATCATATTTTATCCTGTTGAAAGAGCCAGTCGTAGAAAGTGGCCATAGAAAAAAAAATTGCAATTTTGTTAATATATAAATGATAAGTCAAATTTAAAGTAATTAATTTCAGAGATTAGAGTCGCAGATAATGGTTATTTTTTATCATTTTTTTAGACCATATTGTAACATGTCTGTGTAAATAAAAAAAAGTATTGGATCCATAATTTTTGTCAAACAAATTTACAATAAACTTTTTTTGCCCAATATCACATATTTATTTATCACACTAATCCCTAAATAATATCCCTGATTGTTGAACTAATTTATTTTTAATTTGGTTTTACGTTCATGCACATTGGCGTTCACGAAGGAACTGTGTAGCATGATCATTTAAACGAAACAAAAAAAAACCTGTATCTGTTGTTTCCGCCCATTCCTTTCATTCAACGAAATTAAAAAAGGCAATTTTCTATTGATCTGGAGCTTTCCGCAAAAAAATTCGATTAAATTAAACTGAATAGCAGGATGTCCGCCAGCATATCCAACAAAAATATAAATACGAGTATACAGTACACAAAAGGATTTTACCGTTGAAAGGATAATGATAGGATGTATAATATTGGTCAAATGCGAGGGCAAGCATTGGGGGTAAAATCTGTTTATAGATCATTTCATCCACCAATTTTCAAAATTTATAGTTAAATTATTATGAGAGGATTCACTTCTATCTTGAGGTGGGTTTAAAAAAAACAATTGGAAATCATTGAAAAGCGATTTTTTATAAAGTCGAACGACACTTGTTCACGCCAAAGTCATTTGAAATTCAAACCGTTTTCTAACACAGAAGAATATTCGTTGTATAAAAGATAAAGTTCAGAAATTACTTTCCCATGCAGTCACTTCGAAAAATTTATGTGAGTTTAACATTTTCTCCTTTTTTAAATAGGCAGCTGACAGAAAAGTAAAATAAAGGCGAAATCTTTCTCACTCGAATTGCCTTATATTCAACACGAAAACTTTTCGAGTCCCCCAGGAAATGCCTCAAATTAGAAGCCACTTGGGTTTATAATTTGCGGTAAAGTTTGTAAAAAGGAAATAAGAAAGATATATAATTACGAAAAATAACATTACAAACAATTTTTTAATAAAAGTTTTGATTATAAGTGTTCAAATCGACAAACAGAATAGTTTTTAATTAACAATTTACCAAATTTACAATGTATCTAAAAGGGAGAAATTAATATAACTGATTATACATTTCTAAAAATTGGATAAAATGAATTAGTCATTTACAAATAATTATCAAAATGAGCGGTGAAATAAATGAAAACAGCTTCCGTCAACAAAAGGAAAATTATAGAAAAGATTTCTTTGCGATTAGGAACAAACCTTGAACTACTTCGCTTTTATACTAACTTTACCTGAATACTTCCATTTCTGTAAATTGTAACGATTCCTGTCTAAGTTTCCTTTGCGGCTTTATGATCCTAATGTCGTTTTCTCGTATTAATGATGAATTTTCAGAAGGATTCTCAAAAGATACTTGGCTTCTTAACAAATATCGGTTGTTATGTTTCTAAGCGGGATAATTATTGCGCTTTACCGAGTTCATTATAATTATAGTCTGTTTTCCATTAAATATGGCGAAGGTTGTTTATTATAGCTTTTGGTTAAATTAATCTCAGTGACGTAAACAGTAATACAGACACGTTCCTTTACTTTTCATTTGTTTGCTTAATTAATTTTATTGTCATATTAAGAAATGGAAAAGTCGATTAACTGAAATTATATTTAAATAGGTTATTAAACAGATTCAAAAGTGATTATTTTCTCGGTCTATGGTATTTTCAATAGTGAGACACTTATTTTTAATATTAGGTATTAGCCAGAATCGGAATACACAAAATTTGCCTAATAAAGCGTGTTATGGATGTTTTCAACTCCATGAATGGGAAGTATTGTGCAGCATTCGAAACCAGATGTTATCTCAATATACATTCTACACTTAATAAGAGCTCGCGTTCAAATCCGTGATATTCGAAAAATCAATCATCAGAAAAATATTTGTTGCAAAGAGGAAAATATTTAGAAAATATTTCGTTTATAATTCCATATTGAAGTGTCTTCGAAGTGTCAACGTTTAATTTAATAGGAAATAAATATAAAATAGTTTTATGGTTTTGTTGATTCTGTTTGGTCATGTATATTCTTCAGACAATAATAAAACGTTATAGAGCAAGAAGATCGTATATAGATAAAATAAACGACGTATAAATATGTGCAGTGTATTTTAGTAATGCAGTTTGTGTCTGGTATAAATCTTCTTGAATAGAAACATATTGTTGTGAAATATCCGCATGAAGTTCTCCAGTAAATATATTGCTGCATACAATTTGCAAAGAGAACAACCAACTCCAAGAGGCACAATAAAATTATAACTTGGAAACTAGAACCAAACGGATTATTAAGAACAATAAGTCGACATTTATAAAATTACTGCAAAAGTTCGTAAAATTTAATTGTTCCGTACACGCAAAATAAAACAGGGCAAATAGTCAAATAAACAACCCAACAACCCAAAGACCAATAATAAATAGTAATAGAGCTATTGAAGTACCTTGAAATAATCATTTGGAAAAGAAATGGGGTTTTAAAACATTCCATCGTAATTTTGACGACTTTACTCTATACCAGCTACTCTTTAAATATATATACGTTTTGTAAATGTTGAAAATAAATATTTTGAAAATGTTCTTACAGAGAAGATAACTTCGGCACAAAGAAACCGGCAAATAAAAAAATGTAGTCGAGATAATATAACTCCACAAGTATTTTAACATATAAAAATTTTGCGAAGTTGTATGAATTTTTCGTTCCTCTTGGGTAATACATTCTTTATGCCTCAAAAGATTTATGGATAAAACTTTTAACGTAAGACAAATACCGCACCTGAGACAGGTTTGGGTATATATATAAATGTAAATGCGTCGCTACGCTATTTTATATATGTTACTGTGAATGTCCAATATTAGTGAATGTTAAGATGCACCAGTGTATGTCGACAAACACCAATTTCGATGGTGTAACTCGAAAACTGTTCTTAATTTATACTTGACTCGGACATACACCGGTGAATGTGAATGTTAACATACACGTTAACATACTGTGAACCTTCGGCGAAGATTCGGCGATTTACAATTTGTGTGAATTTTAAGAAACGCCAGTGTTTGTTCGAAAAGCAAGAACGTCGCTACGCGATTTTGTTTTAACACATGTAACGAAGAGGTTATGTTTGTTTAACCTAACCTAACCTAACTTACCTACCTATAACTAGTATAGGTAGGTTGTTTCAATGATTTCGATTAATAAACTATTTGCATCTATTTATGATTCTATTTATTGTAACAATTTGTGACTTCATTAGTCGTATACTGGCCCAAAACTTCTGTTTTCACACATCATTATTTCTCTATGTCAATTAGGCGGGCTTCATAATTTCGGTCATAATGAACATCGTGGTCTATGATAACAGTCACCGGTGAAAGACCGAAATCGTCATGGAAAGGATAGATAGCGGTAATTCACCAACTACCTTGGTGGATGTTAACAGGCACCAGAGTATCTTAACATATAGTGCATTTCGTATATTCACAGTAGCATATATATAAATACACGTTTTAAGAAATGTAAACCATATTCATCTATATTATCTAACTCTTTTTCTGATCTACCTTTTGATATGTCAGTATATTTTGCATGCTTTTTAGAATAATTTAAACATATTTCCATTTTCTATTCCTAATTTAAAACTAGTAGTTTTTTATAAATTCAAATATCTGGGAATCTGGCTCCTTGAAGACCGGGAATCAGACAAAGAAATAAAATGTCGCATTGAACAAGCCCGACCGGCATTCTTGAGGTTTCGAAGAGTGCTTACTTGTCCCATACGACTGAAGTGCTAAGTTTGGTCGGTGCTTCTCTACGGCATGGAAAGCTGGACATTGAAAACGACTGCGATTAACAAGTTGGAGACTTTCGAGATGTGGCTACACTGCAGAATTCTTGAAGTGCCTTGGACGGTTAGATTGAAAAAATTCTGAGACGTATCCATATTATTGGACACATTATGCGAAACAACAAATATGAATTTTTGCTCCTACTGATCGGACGTAAAATTGAAGGAAAGAGAGGGTTCGGATGGAAAAAAATATCTTGAATGCTAAACATCAGACAGTAGACAGGACTACAAGATATACAATCTTGTTAATATTATCAATTATTAAACTTTTAAGATAAAATATAAACTAGTTGTACCTAGATTTTACCTACCTTAATATTAGGTAAAAAAAGATTATTTTGTGTCTCTTGTAATCCTAACAAGCCGAAGCATCCCCTATAGTATTCCGCCAGGTCATGATGAATAATGACACAGTTGAGTGAACTTACGAACGAATGAAATTCGCTGAAGACGGGGTTATATTATAAATAGCTTTAAGCGCATCTTCTGCGTTCCCCATTTTACGTGAACATATTGTATATACACAATAGACAACGTAGGAGTCAACTAACAAGTGAATATCTGGGAAGGTGCCATCTGTTGAAAATCAATTATTCAACCCATTCATGCGAAATCATTTTAGTCATTGCATGAATAATTAACAACAAAAAAAAAAAACGAGTCCGATAAATAGGCATGTTTGATTTATTCATTTTTGATGAATAGTTATAGGGTAATGATGTTATATAGAGTAAAATGAATGCCCATTCACTAATCTTTCAAAATAAGAGAAAGTAATAAACAACAGGGATTTATACAAAATAGATCAACCATAGACGCTATATTCATCTTAAGACAGATTGCCGAAAAGGCCATAGAGTACAATAAAACCGCGTTTATGTGCTTCATAGACTTAACAAAAGCATTTGACAGAGTGAGATTACATGACGTCATTGAGCTACTAAAAGAACGAGGCGTAAACCAAAGGACAATAGACATCATTCGGGACATGAACAACGGAAATAGCACATATGTAAGAGTAAACAACGAACTCTCCAGTAAAATGCCAGTATCAACAGGGATTAGACGAGGAGATAGTCTCAGCCCAATACTCTTCAACATTATAATGGACGAAATCATAAAAGAAGTCAAAACGGCAGGCAGAGGAGACAGAATGGGAAAACATGAGCTTAAGATAGTTTGCAACGCTGATGACGCGGTTGTGATATCCGAAGATGAGGATAATCTACAAAAACTGCTACACAGATTTGAAACAGTTGCAGGAAAATTCAATATGATCATATCGAAACAAAAGACACAATCTTTGACAATAGCGAGAGAACCAAGAAGATGCAAACTGGCAATTTATAATAAAAGTGTAGAGCAGGTTATGTCTTTTAAATATTTAGGGGTTAACATCACGAGCAATAGGAACTTGAAACAAGAAGTCAAAACGCAAACAACAACAGCATTTAGGATATCGGGATTCCTTCGAACCGTGATATGAAGGAATAAATTTTTAAGTATCGAAAGTAAAACACGGATATATAAAACTTGTGTCAAACCAGTAATGACATAGGCCATAGAAACGAGTGCGGAGACTGCAACTACTAAGCGAATTCTTAAAACGACCGAGATGAAGACATTACGCTCAATCACAGGGAAAACACCAAGAGACAGAATAAGGAGCAATGAAATCAGAAGAATATGTGACGTTCCGGATATAGTGAGATGGGCCAGAACTAGAAGAAGAGCATGGAGAGATCATGTCAATAGAATGGACGACGATCGACTGGCGAAAATCGCAAAGGAAGAGAGACCCAATACAAGTAGACCGCCTGGAAGACCACCAAAGCGCTGGTATGAGAGCTGGTCCTCGGAGTCACAACTTAGGCTGCCTCTTTGAAAACACAAGACATAGTCTTAAAATAAGAAGAAGAAAGTAATAAACCTAGCAACGGATAAATATCTTATAAATAGGTTTCTATATCAATGTAAGCAAGTAATTGAAAAAAATCGAATAAATTAATATTTTTTCCATCATAATAACTTATTAAACACAACGCTCCTTATGATATCTTCATTAAATCCACAGTTTTAAACACAAAGGTCCATAAACCGATGCTGCCTTTAAACCGCCCTCAAAATAAATTTTGTGTAAATGATATAGCCATAATTTTAATGTCACTGAATAGCAAATCTGTAGAGCTAATGCTAAGAAATGGAAACTGCACAGTCATTTGACTGCCACATTTACATTATTGAAGTTAGTTGAGAGAAAATTTCTCTTCTTCGCCTATTTTTTCTTGTAGCGGTACGTATTAAGCCTACAAGGATTTTGTTTGATGATTAGTTGCATCTAGAGTAATATTATGTCTAATTATTTCATCTATTTCAAAAGAATATCTACATTCAAGTTCGTTCAAGTTGAATTTTTTAAATAAATTTTCTTACACAGTGTATTATTGATACATATATACAAGTATTGTAGAGCTTATCTTTTTGCTTGAATTCTGCTCCTATCGATCCAAGAATTTCGCGAGAATTATGCGTTAATAAACAAAATCTTTATTTACATATTATAAGACAAACAAAACTTTCAATAACTCTGAAATGTTTGAATTTTGCATAACTAAAACAGAATATGAAAGTAGTTTTTTTCCATAATTCAGAATCATGCGTGTTTTTACAAAACGTGCAGGCTTAGATAACTTATTATATGAAAAATTTTTTCCATATTTTTTTCAAATGAAATATGTTTATTTTTATTTTGAGATTTTACTTTCGCTTTTAATCAGTACGGATCTGGCTTCCGCGCCGGTTACAAAGACAGTAAAAAACGATTTTTATGTATTCTAATGAGTGTTGCGGAATGAAAATAATTTCTCGTGATAAAACTTTCTATTTCGAAGAATTTGTTTCTGTGGGTCGGTTTCGGCTTCATCGAGATTTTCAATAGAAATGAAAAAACAAGAAAGAAATATTACAAATTATATATCATTTGGGTACAGTGTCAATATGAAAGTATCAATTTAATATTTCATTACAAAATCGGTTACTACAATTATATTTAATTAATTATATTGTATATTGGATGCTGTATTGATCTTATGAAGTAATTTAAAAGCTGTTCGGAGTTTAAAAAATGGATGAAGAAAATAAAGCGAAGGAAAATTAATCACACGTTACGGTTTAATTTGACCTCTGTCATTCGGTAAAGCTCCAATTTTAAAAGAAACGGTATATCACGAAAAAAAGAAGCTTGCGGCGATCACCTGGATTCTGGTCTTGATAGAATCCATTTAAATCAGAAATTTGAAAGAAAGTGCCCGTTTGTAGTTTTGCTCTTTAAATCCCACTTGCCAACGGATCGTAAAGAATTGCGGCTACTCAACATGGTTTCGTTGTTCTTGAGATTGAAATCGCTACGCTGGACATTGATTTCACGGATAATTTGACCATTTACCGTTTTCTCTTTGCTTTTGTCCACGTCTAGTCCGGAGGCGTAAACCGTATATGTAAAAATAAAATTAAAATGTAAAAATTATATATGAGTATTTGAATTGTAAAATCTTATTTTCTTTGTGGAGTCCGTTTCTCTTTAGATATATAAAATCAATTCCGACTTTTTCACTACATCTTAGATACGAAATCATTCCAAATGATTTTTTCTAATTAAATACAATTATTCAAAAGTGTCGAACAAAGAGAATTTATTATGTTCTACTTCGAGAATTTTAAGTTTATCTAGGGAAAAACTGTTTGTTGAAAATGAAGCGATTTTTAAATATATATTTATTACACTTAAGTGTACACTTGAATCTATTTTTCGTCTTTCGAGGAAAGATTTAAGCCTTCGAGAATAAAAAGCATACGAAATAAAAAAATGCGTGTTATTATAACATTCTTATTGACTTTGTTTTCTTCCTTAATTATTTATCATTGCATCATCTTTCGATATGTCTTGGCCCCTATAGTTTACGTAAATAATCCAAGTTTTGACGTGGCGATTTTCAAAAACTATTAAACGAAACTATATTATAGGAAAAATGTGGCACAGATAGTCGCTTTGTTTCAAAGTATAGTATAAAGTGTTTGAGCAATGTTTGAAAGATTTTTATCTTCAGAAAATATGGAAGTAGGTTCTTTCCGGAATTTCTAATATTTCTAGAACGTCATTAAACTATAAAATATTAAACAATAAGCAGTTAAATGTCACATTCGGTATTACTTTAAACGGTATTGAATTGCACTTAAGAGAAAATAGCTATTGTTAAACATAAATCTCCCTTAGAGTAAAACCAGTTACAGGATCAATTTAACCATTTAAAGAATAATAATTCAATGGTCACCGTATGGTTCTTTCTTAGAATATCGCATCAAATCTACATTTTTATTATATATTGCAAGTAATGGTGGCAATAATAAATAAAATACATATATTTACGTAAGTCATTTCAACACAAAGACCTTTATGCTATAAAAAATGGAAAAGATTCTAACGAATTTCATCATCTTATATAAAGAGAGATATAAAGAGAGAAAGGTATTTTCAAAATAAGCACACACCTTTTGTTACGATTTCAGATTAATGCAATGAAAAAAGAAAGTAGAAGAAACAATAATCCTAATTTTTAATTCTACACTATCTTATATATTAAAAAAATTGATGATTTCCATTCCGAGTCCGTTCAGGCGTTCTACGCAACCGATTTGCAAAAAAATTTTTTTAATGAAAGGTATTGATGCAGAGATCAGTCATCAACCATCGGATTTTATCTAATTTTCACCATTCTCAAGTTATACTCAAATGCGATTTCCCCCTGTACATTATTTATGGGAGTTTTTCACATACACACGTTCTATCCTCAATATCTCAGGTTCTATTCAAGATAGAGACTTTGTTTTGGTTTGAGAGCACTCGCTGAAACACCCTCTTTGTTTTGAATTTTTGAACACTTGAATCGGTTGAGTTGGAGAGGAGCTAGGCGCGTGCATTCAATGTGGAGTTATGGATTTTTGTAGGTTTTTGGCAATTTTTCTACATTCAAAGATCTATATCTCAGGTTCTAATATAGCTACAGAGTTCGTTTTGGTTTAAGAACACTCGCTGAAACACCCTCTTTCTTTTGAGTTTTTGAACAAGTTATGTGAAGTTATTTTCCTCACTTTATATAAAATATCTGTGTCAGCTTTTAACGATAAAAGAACTTTATAAATTCATGATCATTCATTTTTTCATTCATTCTGTTTGTAGCTCTGAAATTGTAAACTGGTGTAAAAATAAAGTTTATTTTTAAAAAGATATTTTTTATACAAAATATCTTAACTAACACTTAAATCGGTTGAGTTGGAGAGGAGCTAAGCGCGGACATTCAATGTGAAGTTATGGAATTTTTTAGGTTTTTGGCAATTTTTCTACATTAAAAAGATCTATATCTCAGGTTCTAATATAGCGACAGAGTTCGTTTTGGTTTAAGAACACTCGCTGAAACACCTTCTTTCTTTTGAGTTTTTGAACACTTGAATCGGTTGAGTAGGAGAGGAGCTAGGCGCGTACATTCAATGTGAAGTTATGGAATTTTTTAGGTTTTTGGCAATTTTTCTACATTAAAAGATCTATATCTCAGGTTCTAATATAGCTACAGATTTCGTTTTAGTTTAAGAACACTCGCTAAAACACCTTCTTTCTTTTGAGTTTTTGAGCACTTGAATCGTTGGAGTGGGAGAGGAGCTAGGCGCGTACATTCAATGTGGAGTTATGGATTTTTTTAGGTTTTTGGCAATTTTTCTACATTAAAAAGATCTATATCTCAGGTTCTAATATAGCGACAGAGTTCGTTTTGGTTTAAGAACACTCGCTGAAACACCTTCTTTCTTTTGAGTTTTTGAACACTTGAATCGGTTGAGTAGGAGAGGAGCTAGGCGCGTACATTCAATGTGAAGTTATGGAATTTTTTAGGTTTTTGGCAATTTTTCTACATTAAAAGATCTATATCTCAGGTTCTAATATAGCTACAGATTTCGTTTTAGTTTAAGAACACTCGCTAAAACACCTTCTTTCTTTTGAGTTTTTGAGCACTTGAATCGTTGGAGTGGGAGAGGAGCTAGGCGCGTACATTCAATGTGGAGTTATGGATTTTTGTAGGTTTTTGGCAATTTTTCTACATTCAAAGATCTATATCTCAGGTTCTAATATAGCTGAAGAGTTCGTTTTGGTTTAAGAACACTCGCTGAAACACCTTCTTTGTTTTGAGTTTTTGAACACTTGAATCGGTTGAGTTGGAGAGGAGCTAGGCGCGTACATTCAATGTGGAGTTGTGGATTTTTGTAGGTTTTTGGCAATTTTTCTACATTCAAAGATCTATATCTCAGGTTCTAATATAGCTACAGAGTTCGTATTGGTTTAAGAACACTCGTTGAAACACTTTCTTTCTTTTAAGTTTTTGAACACTTGAATCGGTTGAGTTGGAGAGGAGCTAGGCGCGTATATTCAATGTGGAGTTGTGGATTTTTGTAGGTTTTTGGCAATTTTTCTACATTCAAAGATCTAATATAGCTACAGAGTTCGTTCTTTTCTATTATAATGATTTCTGATACTTATTTAGTGGATTCGAAGCGAGCGAAGCCGCGGGTAAAAGCTAGTTTCTATGAAGTTATCGAAGCCTCGGGTATAAAATTATAGTGATTACGGTAGTGGACAAGTAATAAAAAAGTAAATTCCAAAAACGATTTGTACAAAATATGTCAGATAGACAAACTCAGATAATCCGTAGCAATTATTATGTGCGAGCATATCGCTTTGACGGTTTAAATTGAATATGTTCAAAGCTTTACCTTGTCTGTTCTTTTGCGTGCTCAGGTAGGGATTTTCCAAGCAACGTTTATCATATATATTAACAAAACAAATCAATGAAGGATTTATTTCCTTAACTTGTTAACATTCTGTTAATTAAAGTGCTACATGTACCTGTTTAGGCTAGTCTGTGAATTTATTCACCCGAATTTTGAATGGAAATTATTCCTATTGAACATCATTGCAAATTATAAGTACATAATAATCGAAATATTTATCCGTCTTCGAAAATGATCTATTTTCAAAATACATTTCAAGTCTTCCTTAATTTCAACAGAAAAATTCAATTTATAATTAGAGTTTTTTAGTAATTTGAACGTCGTATTTATGAAAAAGTAGCTTTAAATTAATATTTATTCAAGAATAATTTTTGCTAAAATATTTAAGTGTAACTTCGGGTTTATGAAAACTTCATTTATTAGACTTATTTCATAGATTGGCCTAACTTAAAAATGACAGGAAGGAGAGGTTGATATTCAATTTATATACCCCCTGATGCGTTCATGACTGCATTTCACAAATTGGTTGTTGGATTTGAGCTCACGCTATGCATTTGCCTCACATAGATTGACGTTACGGGAGAATTGCAGGATAGATAAGCGGGTAAAGCTGAAAATCGGGGTGTATTTCTATTTGGGAATGATGATAAATCGATATATAAATGAGAAACTAGACAATATTTTCATGATTTTTTTACAGCAAGAATTCTTGGAACATGAACGGAAAAATTTTGAATTTAGTTCAGTGGTAAAAAAGATGAACTCATAAAAGGAAGTAGGATTATACAATGGCGATACAAAATCTTACAAACATGGAGAATAACCTGTGAAACAACTAGACAAAAGAAGTTAAATTCATAGTAATATAACAAGTTCAATTGAATCTACACTCAAAAATAAATAAATTTAATTCATCCTTCAGAGAAGTGTATATATATTTCTAATTATTAACTAACGAAAATCATAGAAGTACAATGAATGTCGTTAATATTATAATAGTAAACAATCTTTAAAGACCATTATGTTATGACGACTAGCAATGCAGGTAAGTTATGATTAATATGATTTTAAATAGAAATCTAATCGTTCGAATGAATTTTTTTGCAACAAAAGATAAATTCATATCCGTATTTCCAGAAAGCCATAGGAAATGGTAAAATTTCCGGATTTTATAGAGCTGAAATTTATATGAAGCGGAAAATGGTCAGATTAAATTCGCTCAGATAAAAGCCGGCTATAGAAAAATTTTAAATTATTACTGTTTACAAGGCGGCAAAGTTTGAAATACAGAAACACAAAGAGGATAGATTATTACTAGTTGCATAAAACTCAATTATGATGATTTAATATTCTATTTGATTTTGAAAATCGACAAAGAGTTTAACTATATAAATCGAAAAAGTATATAACGCAGCCCTATATAATATTTCTGTCATTTATTCAAATGTACTAGCTTTTACCTGCGGCTTCGCTCGCGACGAATCCATTAAATAAGTATCAGAAATCATTATAATAAAAAAGAACGAACTCTGTAGCTATATTAGAACCTGAGATATAGATCTTTGAATGTAGAAAAATTGTCAAAAACCTACAAAAATCCACAACTCCACATTGAATGTCCGCGCCTAGCTCATCTCCAACTCAACCAATTCAAGTGTTCAAAAACTCAAAAGAAAGAAGGTGTTACAGCGAGTGTTCTTAAACCAAAACGAACTCTGTAGCTATATTAGAACCTGAGATATAGATCTTTGAATGTAGAAAAATTGCCAAAAACCTACAAAAATTCATAACTCCACATTGAATGTCCGCGCCTAGCTCATCTCCAACTTAACCAATTCAAGTGTTCAAAAACTCAAAAGAAAGAAGGTGTTTCAGCGAGTGTTCTTAAACCAAAACGAACTCTGTAGCTATATTAGAACCTGAGATATAGATCTTTGAATGTAGAAAAATTGCCAAAAACCTACAAAAATCCACAACTCCACATTGAATGTACGCGCCTAGCTCCTCTCCAACTCAACCGATTCAAGTGTTGAAAAACTCAAAACAAAGAGGGTGTTTCAGCGAGTGCTCTCAAACCAAAACAAAGTCTCTATCTTGAATAGAACCTGAGATATTGAGGATAGAACGTGTGTATGTGAAAAACTCCCATAAATAATGTACAGGGGGAAATCGCATTTGAGTATAACTTTTTTAATATATAAGATAGTGTAATATTAAAAATTAGGAATATTGTTTCTTCTACTTTCTTTTTTCATTGCATTAATCTGAAATCGTGAAAAAAGGTGTGTGCTTATTTTGAAAATACCTTTCTCTCTTTATGTCGTTTTTATTTCATCCGAACATATAAATGAATTTCTAATTTCAATTTAGAGCGTACAAACGTAGGAATCGAAATCCTATAAACAATCAACGGTATAATAAAAAATAAAAAATAGATCTCGAATGAATTATCTGGGAAAAATAAAAAAAAATCACATTTTTCATCGATATAATTAAAAAGATAATGCATCAAAAATGTTTTTCGCTGAATTAATTTCGTTTTTCAGATAATTAAGTTAAAAATAAGCAAAAATTCCTTTCTCTAATTATCTTTCCATTAAACCTCGGGTAGTGGGTAATCTAGAAATCTCTCTATAATTGGCGGTCCGAGTTTTCATTAGATTCCACTCAACCAATCTACTTGGAACGACTCGAAGATTAACTTACTTAAAAATAAGGATTCTTCAGAGAATGCATCATTTCAATATATATTTTATTATGTTATAAACGTTTTGCTAAAAATCGAACATTATTATTAACCCAAAATTAATTTTCTGTTTCACAATATTTCTTTTATAGTTTGCTATTACCGCTCCATAATTCTTTTACCAACTGGCACGCGTATAACGAAGTTCCAGGTGCCGTTGTTACTCCATATCCCCCATGACCGTAATTATGGACGATTTTAATTTTTTTATCGGCGGTTGTTACCAAAACCTCCTTTTCGACTCTTACCGTACTTCTGTACGGTCTCAAACCAACTAAGTGATTCACTTCTTTGGCTGATTTAATACTCGGTACCAATTTTTCGCAACGTTCTCGTATAGATAAAGCATCAAATTTATCAGGTTTCGTGTTGTAAGAATCATAATTTCTACAACCGCCTAAAGTGACGTATCTAAGACCCGGTATTACATAAGTATCGAGTTCGCCGTAGTAAAACGTCTTCATCCAAGGAGCGTCAACCTAAAAAACAAAAAATAATTCTATTGAATAAAACTAATATTAATAATAAATCTGGTTTGCCGAGGGTTGAGGAGATTACAACCGATAAATAAGGCAATTAATCAAATCAAAATATAGAAGATCTGACTCTCAGATTACTTTCTATTTGTGAGCACAATATTGCAAACATTGTTTTAAACAATATTATAAAAATTCACCTTAATAACTTGTCCACGAATAGGTACCATTTTGTTGTCTTTGCATAAATATTTTGCTCCCATTCCAGTACAATTGACAATTATGTCGTATTCATGTCCTAAGGATTCCAATCTTTTTACATGCCGTTGCACAATCTTTCCTCCAGATGATTTAAATTTGTTCGTTGCCCATGGAAGGTAGATTGAAGAATCCGTAACTAGGGTCGTCAAAAATGAACCATATTTCCATGTTTCGGGACATAAAGTAGTTAGTTCTTTTTCTGTTGCTTTTCTGTATATCGGTAATAATTTCTCGATATATGGATTCTGAAATTGCAATACAAAAAACAATTCCATTACAACTTCATGAAATAAATTAATATCTAAAAATTATGAAACTGCCGCATTTTCTGTGAATATTTAATAATGCTTTTGCATTTTTTCAATAATCTATACTTACTCTAACAATTGATTTGTGCTGATTTGAAAAAATATACCCCGATATCTCCGCAACTCCAACATCTGCTCCATAAGAATTGTCGTGAATATTTTTCCAGTAATGATAAGAATCATTTATCCATTTTCTAAAAATAAGCAAAACGACCGTTTCACTTTTTATACATCAGATCATCAAGTTTATATTTATTTATCATATTTCACGTACTGCGTCGTTTTTGCGTCAGGTCCAATAAATCCAATACCTGGCCTAAATAATCCAGCAGCTACCCAACTGCACGTATCTTCGTAAAATTGATCGGCCAAAATTGTAACTTCTACATTATTAAAACTGTTTAATAACTCGTTAGCAGTAGTCACTCCTATTACGCCCGAACCGACTACGATTATTTTTAAATCTGTCATCGTAATTACTGTGCGAATAAGTATCGACGCAACCAAATGAATTTGAAAACAACACTGAGGATTTGTTATATTTTCGAATTGTTAGTGTCAAGTAGCGGGTATAAAGGTCAATAGAATTGAGATACGTTTTAATTAGATTTCATTATACAATGTTTATGTTTCGTCATTTAGAATTTCTATTATCGAAAGATTTCCATGATTCCATAAATATTCACAAATTGAAAAGAAATACAGTGATAATATGAGTTTGAAAATATATATGAAAGAGTACAATTTACGAATACAAAAAGATACAAAAAACTAAAAGTCTGAAACTGAAATCATCCAAAGGTAAATTAGTAACTACAATATTTATTAATTTGCAAAAAGTATTTGTTACTTTACTGTAATATATTATATTCTTCTATTCTGAAACAGAACAAACGTGTTTCGAGGTAAATGCTTGTTAACTCACAGTGGATCTGAAACTACAAACGCCATTTCCTTTAAACCAAGAAAAGTCATTAACTTTCACGGTCCTTTTCATTTCGACGGTTTAGTTTGATTCAACTATTTCGTTCTTTCAAATTACGAGAATGTTAATACATAAAGAATTTCACGATTACTTAATTGAAATAGTAGAATAAAAATATTTTAAAGTTCATGTATATTTCCATCGTATCATTGTTATTTATAAAAAACAAACAAACATAGAATAACTTTTATTAATTTTTTACACCTTTTCACACCTTATAATATTTAATATTTATCAAATTTCTCGAATATTCATTTGATTTAGTTTTCTCATATTTTTTCAATAGAAAAAAACATTCAATTAATATTCTACTTCGAAATTAAATGATACAAAAGGTCCCATTGAAAAAAACCTATAAATTATTTAATGGCGTTAAAATAATTTTTCAACTTCTGTAACGATATGATTTTCAATCAAGTCACATTTAACCGATTAAGGTTATCATCACGAGCAAAAAGAAATATATATTAGGGAGTTCATTAAATACTACGTGACAGACATTTCGACTGTTACGAATTCCTTTTATCGATTCATTTTACTATAGTCCAGTCAAAGTAGACATTTGACTTAGACAAATTCGCATAAAGATGAACATTGACAGAGACATTAAATACATCATTATAAATGAAATGTTAAAAGTCCCCTTCGATCCTGCTTCTGCAAAAAATTTTATTCAAGGTCAAAAGTAATAAATTAAGGTTTTTTCCATTTTTATCGAAAACAGTAAGTATTATCGTGAAAGTAGATCAGACAAAAGTTGTAGATCATACAATTCTCTACAAAAACGGTCAAGTTACTTTTTTTCTTAGGACTCACCATTCGTGAGATATCGCGGTTTCAATCATTAGAAAATTCATATTTTACATATGAGGTAGTGATTAAAGTGATTTCCACAGTAGGTATACTCGACGATCTATTGTAATAAAGAAAGTTTGATCAGATCGTATCCTATTAATTGAAAGAATAGTAATATTGCTAATGATTAAAGTGGAATAGGTTGTTTTTTTCTACATGTCATTATATAAGATGATTGTATAATTCTACTTCGACAATTATTTCTTCGTCTTCATTCCCTTCTTCTTGCAGAATTTCTGTTCGCTGTTCGAAGAAAAGGGATGCATCAATAATCTCTTCATTAATATCATAAATATCTTCATCTGTTGTATTTGTTTCAATATTGGAGCAAGTCTGACCCTGACAATTGATGCATACTGGCGAACAAAATAATCCCTCTTTTTGACAGCCATAATTTTCACTACAATCCGTCTTGCATTTACAAAAAATAGTATTGAGTAGTTTTTCTGGAGCACGCGGGAGTAACGTTTGAATTGGCCCCAAATAACTATCTGTTAATTTCCAACCCCATTCTTCTGGGTCCAGCTCATTGCCTAGCCACACTTGAACTTGGTAATAGACACGACACAAGTGTTGAAAGGCAGAAGCAGATGTTGGAGGCAGACAAGACAACTGTACTGTTTTATTTAACAAACTTCAAATATCTATATTTGTCTATGGAATAAATTTTTTTGAAGCAACATACATTGCAAGAAGCAATCTTTGTAAATACTTGTGCGCAATGAATTAAATCATTACGTTTCTCAAACAATTCAAATACTGATGTTTTACCTCTTTTAAAAATTGCTGATGTAGTATCGTAACCAATTACTGCATGTAAAAATAAAATATGAGCTTGACATTTCGGATATGCAGTCAGACTTT
Source organism: Diorhabda carinulata (assembly GCF_026250575.1). Taxonomy (NCBI): domain Eukaryota; kingdom Metazoa; phylum Arthropoda; class Insecta; order Coleoptera; family Chrysomelidae; genus Diorhabda; species Diorhabda carinulata. Next base: position 17,668,672 of record NC_079464.1, read on the forward strand.
GTGATGAATATATTGTTGATTGTACTTGAGTTTTTCCAGGTTTTAAAAAGTAAATAATTTTATCATTTGGAGTCCGTGCAGTCAGTAATATCAACAAATCAACATCTTTCCCAACAACGACAGTTGTATCTGAACTTTTCCATTGTTCTATTGCTGTTTCAATTATAGGGACATCAGCATCATTATCAACTTGTTTTATTGAAATACCAGCAGCTGTAAATTCTTCACATAACATTGAAATGAAGCGACACTTATTGTGAGTATTTGCAAGAAATTGTTGTTGGTTTGTTGGAACTTTCATAGATCGATCAAAAACGATATCAACAGATAAAGATGTTTTTGTAGTCCGACGACGTTGTTCTGCAACTTCAATATTCTTATTTTCATTTATATCTAACGTATACAGGCTGCATTTTAGTGCATATTATGAAAACATGAATTTTCTAATGATTAAAATATCTCACGAATGGTGAGTCGTAAAAGAAAAAGTCACTGGGCTATTTTTGTAGAAAATTGTATGATCTACAACTTTTGTCTGATCTACTTTCACGATGATACTTACTGTTTTCGAGAAAAATGGAAAAAACCTTAATTTTGTACTTTTGACCTTGAATAAAATTTTTTGCAGGAATAGGATCGAAGGGGACTTTTGACATTTCATTTATAATGTCAATTTTCAGCTCTATGCGAATTTTGGCTAAGTTATGACTTATTTTTATCTATTTTGACTGGATTATAGCAACTTACAGAATTATGAGATTTAATATCCGCACTACCATAACTCCGATAAACATATATATATATATATATATATATATATATATATATATATATATATATATATATATATATATATATATAGTAAGAAGAATACTACTAATTAACCATTAAAATTTCAAATCAATTACTCGAAATAATATTTCCGTTTCGATAAATGTTCTTAACAAGTTTATAAATAATTTACGTTTCAACTCGACTAAGTCGAATTCGTATAGTAATTAGCAGCCGAATCTGAAATCCGACCGCATCGCTATCGTTTGCGACAATATTATGCAGTTTATGGAAATCGGATTTGTATGCGGAGTAGGAATATACGCCCATAACAATTTCGATAATTGGTTTAAACAGGTAACAAAGAGAATCTCCGGAGACAGTTTCTAACACTATTAACAATACAGACTATTGATATTGAAGTTTGTTATTATATTGATGTCGACAGTGTACCTTTCAACAAATTATCAAATTAAAAGAAATATTGAAAATAATATGTTGAGTTTAATATTCACCGGATGAAAGCAGGAACACAGGACTTGAGTATGATCAATACTTACAGTATGTACCTTCCTTAAAATATATATGTTACAAGAAAAGTGGATTCTCCAGTAAGAGTTGACTCTTCCTTGGTAAAGTCGACTCTAACTGGACTTTTAGTGATAAAGTGATAAATTTTGAACAACATCTACTAGACAGAGTTGACTAGACCTAGGGAAAGTATACTCTTACTACCTTGAATTAGTGAAAGTTGACTTTCCGTAAGGAAAAACAATCTTCCTAATAAATAAATAAAAAAAATAAATAAAAAACAAATAAAAAAGCAAAAACTCCAAAATAAAAAATTTTATTGGACAATGTTTATTATTTATTACAACAAGGTAAAGATTTGTGGCACTTTGAGTTGCAGAGTACATCTTTCTTTTTACACATGCACTTATTAGATATGCATTTAGTGTGGCAAGAACATTAGAAAAATCCTTGTCCATTTTCAAGCGATTGTGAAGCTGCAACAGTCATCAAAGCAATAATTTTATCCATAGGGACTTCATTTTCATTAATAATGTTTGTGGGACATTTACTGAATTGAGACCTGAAAAATATAAAAATTTAATATTAGGGACTGGGAGAGAAAGGAGAATCAGAGAGAAATAGAGAGAAGATACCTTGGAAAAAGCTGCTTCAGAATTCCATCTCTTGTTCCGATTCGATAGAATCCATCATCGTCGACTTCCAGTATCATGCCGAGGATAGATCGAGCATCTCCTCTTCCGCGGTCAACATCTGGGACAGGAATGCGGACTGATGCTCTTTTTGCTAGTGGCGGATGAATCTGAGTTTTTTTTTCATTCGTTTAGACAGTGAAACGCTTCTTTTCTCTGCTTCTTGATGGACTCTGAAGAATCAGAGAGAAATAGAGAGAAGATACCTTGGAAAAAGCTGCTTCAGAATTCCATCTCTTGTTCCGATTCGATAGAATCCATCATCGTCGACTTCCAGTATCATGCCGAGGATAGATCGAGCATCTCCTCTTCCGCGGTCAACATCTGGGACAGGAATGCGGACTGATGCTCTTTTTGCTAGTGGTGGATGAATCTGAGTTTTTTTTTCATTCGTTTAGACAGTGAAACGCTTCTTTTCTCTGCTTCTTGATGGACTCTGAAGAATCAGAGAGAAATAGAGAGAAGATACCTTGGAAAAAGCTGCTTCAGAATTCCATCTCTTGTTCCGATTCGATAGAATCCATCATCGTCGACCTCCAGTATCATGCCGAGGATAGATCGAGCATCTCCTCTTCCGCGGTCAACATCTGGGACAGGAATGCGGACTGATGTTCTTTTGCTCCGCTAGTGGCGGATGAATCTGAGTTTTTTTTTCATTCGTTTAGACAGTGAAACGCTTCTTTTCTCTGCTTCTTGATGGACTCTGAAGAATCAGAGAGAAATAGAGAGAAGATATCTTGGAAAAAACTGCTTCAGAATTCCATCTCTTGTTCCGATTCGATAGAATCCATCATCGTCGACTTCCAGTATCATGCCGAGGATAGATCGAGCATCTCCTCTTCCGCGGTCAACATCTGGGACAGGAATGCGGACTGATGCTCTTTTTGCTAGTGGTGGATGAATCTGAGTTTTTTTTTCATTCGTTTAGACAGTGAAACGCTTCTTTTCTCTGCTTCTTGATGGACTCTGAAGAATCAGAGAGAAATAGAGAGAAGATATCTTGGAAAAAACTGCTTCAGAATTCCATCTCTTGTTCCGATTCGATAGAATCCATCATCGTCGACTTCCAGTATCATGCCGAGGATAGATCGAGCATCTCCTCTTCCGCGGTCAACATCTGGGACAGGAATGCGGACTGATGTTCTTTTGCTCCGCTAGTGGCGGATGAATCTGAGTTTTTTTCATTCGTTTAGACAGTGAAACGCTTCTTTTCTCTGCTTCTTGATGGACTCTGAAGAATCAGAGAGAAATAGAGAGAAGATACCTTGGAAAAAACTGCTTCAGAATTCCATCTCTTGTTCCGATTCGATAGAATCCATCATCGTCGACTTCCAGTATCATGCCGAGGATAGATCGAGCATCTCCTCTTCCGCGGTCAACATCTGGGATAGGAATGCGGACTGATGCTCTTTTTGCTAGTGGCGGATGAATCTGAGTTTTTTTCATTCGTTTAGACAGTGAAACGCTTCTTTTCTCTGCTTCTTGATGGACTCTGAAGAATCAGAGAGAAATAGAGAGAAGATACCTTGGAAAAAACTGCTTCAGAATTCCATCTCTTGTTCCGATTCGATAGAATCCATCATCGTCGACTTCCAGTATCATGCCGAGGATAGATCGAGCATCTCCTCTTCCGCGGTCAACATCTGGGATAGGAATGCGGACTGATGCTCTTTTTGCTAGTGGCGGATGAATCTGAGTTTTTTTCATTCGTTTAGACAGTGAAACGCTTCTTTTCTCTGCTTCTTGATGGACTCTGAAGAATCAGAGAGAAATAGAGAGAAGATACCTTGGAAAAAACTGCTTCAGAATTCCATCTCTTGTTCCGATTCGATAGAATCCATCATCGTCGACTTCCAGTATCATGCCGAGGATAGATCGAGCATCTCCTCTTCCGCGGTCAACATCTGGGATAGGAATGCGGACTGATGCTCTTTTTGCTAGTGGCGGATGAATCTGAGTTTTTTTTTCATTCGTTTAGACAGTGAAACGCTTCTTTTCTCTGCTTCTTGATGGACTCTGTAGACTTGTCCAGGTCAGTAAGGATATAATTACCATCATCCACGAGCCAAGTTTCACCACTTGATAAATTTTGGTTTGGTCCAATGATATTAGTATTTCCATTCCCGTTACATTCTGTTTCGTTTTCTTGTTGTTGCTGCTCCTGTATTTAATTAAAAGCACATTGAAGATCCTCTTCAGTTTCTAAATTTGTCAATATCTCAGTAGGTAGTTTTGAAGTGGATAAGCCAAGTCTCGGGGGGCAACCTAACATATCCTCATACGGAGACCTTTTTATCCCACTATGCAATGCAGTGCTTTTTCATAAGTTGAATAAACATTAAGCCTTCACTCCATTTTGATGTTTTGTGGTGTTGCATCCAGGTGGCTCTCTCAACACTACCTTGACTTTGACTATGTCGCGGTTTGCCATGCACCATTTTGAAGTTTGGCCAAACAGTAACCAGATTGTCAATAATTTTATTAACGAATTCTCTGCCATTGTCAGATTGTAAAATATAAGGAGCGCCTAAAAAATCAATGATGTTTTCACATACTTCCAGTCTTGCAGTCATTGATTTCAGTGCCCTTAGCACAACAAACTTTGTTAAAGGATCCTAGTACACCATTATAAATTGAAAATCTCTATCGGATTGCGACTGGAAATCAATCAAATCCACTTGACATCGAGATTTCACTTCCTTGAATAACAAAAGCTTTACAACCAGTCGTCCTTTCTTCTTGTGGTTCAATTTTTGAATACAAGGTTCGCACAATCTTAAAAATAGTAAAATGTCCTTTGTAGTTACATTTTGGAATTTTCCTTTCAATTGCTCAATCATGCGATCTCTTCCTCCATGTCCAGTGGATATGTGCGCCTCGTTTAGAACTCCAAACAGCTCTTCATCAAAAACATAATACTTTATGTTTTCTTGGTCTGTGACAGGGTGAATTAGTTTTGTAATACCGCTTACTTCAATAATATCATATCGCCTTAAAAACCTAAGATCATTGTTTTCTTTTTTACTCGAGGTTTTTAGACTTGTGACTTTTTCAATATAACTATCGTATTTCAATTTGGACAACACCAGTGAATTTACTTTGGAAGCCGAGCGTTCTAGATTTAGCTTTTCTCGAAACACTTGTTCCTTGGAGTCTGGCATAATTATTATTATATTCTGAAAGTGATTATTAACCCTAAAGTACTACCGTTCATAAATAGTGACATATCTAATACTACTGAGTCAAATAGACCCAATTTTTTGATTTTTTGTTTAAAAAAGGTGGAAATTTTTTTCAAAAAGTTTTATTGAAAAAAATGCTATTATAATATATGAAAAAACTTATTTTTTAATGACATTAGTTAAATACAATTGAGAATTGAGAAAATTTCACAAGTAGTATTGGTTTTACTGTCATTTTACACGGACAGATTGCACATCTCTTTCTTTTAGAAGCTAATCCTCTTTGTTGAGGTTCTGGACGTGTAAGATTTGCATTACCCAGTAAGCTCTCCATTATAACTTTTAAACTGCGAGGCAGTGTTTTGCTTAACCTATTTTGGATGTGTGGCACGCATAAATCACGGCCTAATTTTTTGATGAACTCGGATCTTGACATACTTTTCTGAGCGAACTGAAAAACAACTCTACTTTTGACTCCTGCTATGTTCAGAATGGCATGAAAAATAGTCATCGGACAACGTCTTGTTCTACGGGAAGTGGATTAATTCGCACATTTCTGATCTAAAGAGTCTACTCCCCCTTTAGTTCTGTTGTAGAATGAGATTACTTCTGGTTTTTCAATTTTTCAATTTCAATTTTCAATCATCGTACTGTCAATAAAATATCTCCAACTCTCTAGAGGAGTAAATGGTGGTTCTGACGAACATTTCCTTTCAAGGAAGGTAAAACTCGAAGTAAGTTTGGTGCTAAGGTTTTTCCTCTTTTTGGAGCTTCTTTTGACCATTTTGTTTTATCTTTCTTTCCATACCAATAATTTCTCTGTTGATCAGTTCTTTCTCCTTCAATTTCAAGTAATTCAACACAGTCGTCTTTCTGATTCGATACAAGTTCGTTATCACTAGGCACCCAGTCATCCTCACTATCTGTGTTGTGTTCACTTAACAGTTCCACATCTTCTTCTTTCTTGTCACTTTCGTCACCATATCCTAAAAGTTCTGTACATGCCTGCAATCTATCTGTTGTCAGTGACTCTTCGCTGGATTGATGTTCAACCTGTGACTCAGCGTGGTTTTCTGATTCCATGTCTTCCCAGAAATCATCACTTTCCACTATTTCTAACAGTTCTTGATCAGAAAGTGGAACGTTTCTTTTGTGACTCATTTTCTTGAAGTAAAAAAACTTGATTATACGAAAATAACCGCGAAACAACCACAAAAAGAATATAATAATAGACTACACTTTTCAAAATAAAATAACGTTTTTGCTACCGTCGGGTCAATCTGACCCAATGCCGGCAATCTATTGTACTTCAGGTAGCTTATTTTATACTGCAACACTCAAACACGCGTCCTCATAGACAGTCAGGAGAATACTAAAGAGCGCATGAATCAGTTACGATGAGAAATACTTAGTTGCCATGTTTTGATAACTACACATGGTAGTACTTAAGGGTTAAAATTCAAAGACACACTGAAATTAATTGTAGTCCAGGAAATGAAGCGAAAAAGCTTTTGTATTGAATTAATTAATATTAAGACTAGCAAGGCACCAATTTTTAAAAACATATCATGGAAACAGAAACAGTGAGTGATCGGGAAAAAAGATTAAAAATGAAATAGTATCTGTAAATGGATCATTCGATACTTGGGAAACATTTCAAACTTGAACAAATAACACTCTTGGAATCTATAGATAACAAAATATTACTTTTCCGGTTTATCTTCGCCTTGAGCGGCATCTAAACTATAAATGAAAGAAAAAACAGATTCCGACTCGGTTTTTGGCTGTCCAATTAGCGTAAGATCGCTCAAATTCGGAGAATCACGACACACATTAGCTAGATAACTTTACAACTTTAAACTACTTCGTTTACTGGGCTATTAATGAAGTTTTACTATAACAAACTGCAACTAATTATTGAAATGTAAACACTTACTGAATCCTTGGTCGCTGTTGTTAATAGCAACAAATAGACACGTGAACGGGAAGACAACGGTAAAGACAGTGAACAACTAGAGCTGGAATAAACATAAACAAAACAAAAATATGCGCGCGCATGTATATGAGAAGAGCAACATCTCGGAATAAACTTTTATTAAACCACAGTAGGTATAGTTAACTCTTCCTAGGTAGAGTCAAATCTCCCTAACAATCTACTTTTCCTGTAACATATATACTGTTTCACCTTTGCCGACCTCAGATTTGAGGTTTTTGGTTACTTTTTTACCCAATATTTCCACTTTTTTGCCTCCTGTTTAAGTTTTCGTTTCTTATCGAATTTTCCGTTTCAGTATCTCCAAACATCTCAATGATTTATTGTCCAATTGTCAACAAACGTCATCAGAATATCACCAATGGGGTAATAATTATTTACAACAAATGTTACGTATTCAAAACGTTCATTCAAATCATCGATCGCTTCATGAAAATTGGGAAGGAAGTGTGAATTCTTATTATTATTTCCTTCATTCAAGTTTTTATCTTTACGTAAAAGTATTGAAAAATAATTGGCAATTTCATTACACAAACAAACTTTCTTTTACAGAAAGCAGATTTTGTGAGAAAACTAACGTTCATGTTATGCAATTTGTCGAGATATAGTTCTGAAACAGCGACGTATCATTTTAAATACAAGTTCCTTCAAAAATTCAGTAATAAAATTAGAGTAAATACACATAAATACACATTTGAAACCAAAAAATGAGGAAATGTGAGTTTGCGCATTTACAATAACTACTACTACTATTATTGAGACCACTCGAATCCAAATTGCCTCCATAATTTTCTATCCTCAGCCATGTGTACTTACATCTTTACTCACTTGGTCATTTCATCTTGCTCTTGGTCTCCCAAGTAGACGCCTCCAATCTGTTTGACCTCTCCACACTCTCGTTATTGTTGTCTTTTCATTTCTTCTTCTTACATAGTACAGCCACTTGTCATGTACTTCTAATCACAGCCACAATATCTAGTCGTTTGTACCGGTCCCTGAATTCTCTGTTTTTCAGTATTCTCCTTCGAAAACGGACCCATATATCCTCCTTAATATTTTATAAACGTTATTAACTTCTTCTGAGTGTGTTTTGTTAGTGTCCACACCTCAGCTCCATACAATAAAACAAAATCGTTGAAAAAATATAATTTCTATAATATCGGTCATATGTATCCGAAGAAATAATAGAAATTTAGAATAATCGAACTCTTAGAATCAAGTAGCAAAAGTATAAATAAATTGCAGGTAAAATTCGCTTCACTATCAAATTGGATATGTTTAAATCCTCATCTTACGACAATTTTTAAGGGTACCAATAATACGAAGGTTCTTTTTATTTCGTATTCCATTTCCGGTACCGCTACTGACAGTGTTTTCTTTTCATCTGCATACCAAAAGCGGTAGGTATTAATAAATCACCTGATAACGTTTAGCGAAGAGAATTTGCAAGAGAGAAAAATATCAAAGAAGCCGAAGTGCATTCAAGAAGTATTACTTCCTCGGACGGTTGGGCTTTGAATATATTATTATTACCTACTTACACAAATATAAATTTTTTATAATTTCACCAACAGAAATTACATACATATAATTAATAAAGTTCATAGTTGCTTCTGGAAACAAATAATTCCTAAATATGTGTCACAAATATTTTATCAAAAAACTTGATTCCGTTTTAGATCACGCCCTTTAAATCACTTGCTTCTTCTAGGGTTTTTTTCTACTCTATCATTGGCAGTCGCTTTCGTTTTGTTCAACTTTATTGTGAAGGAAAACAAACATAAATTTCGTGGTGTTTATCAAATCAAATATTTTTCCACACAAGCGATATTTTTAAAATTTACTACTTCACCCACTTTTTCGTACATAAAAAAAACCGTATGCGAGATTTATCACGAAAGTGTTCAACCTTTTTGTAATCTAAATAAATAAACTAGACGAAATGTTGACACAAACAAACATAATTTAATAGGGTTTCTATCAGAAATTTTCCGGCAACATGGAATGTCGCCGTAAATAGTTTTTGGCTTTTACTTTTTGTTCAAAATATACTCTATTTCTAAAAAGGATTGATCAATAATTATTTCAGTCTCGTTTTTAACTAATTAAACTGTGAATTAAGTGAAAAAAGAATAGAGACTGTAATTTTTTTCTCCAATCATTGAACAAAATTTCGCCCACCTTGATGCAGTATTCACCTAAGGAAATTGATAGAAAATGTAGGATTTAAAATTCGACAAGGAACACCGAGAGGAAAAGATGTATTACATGTATTGACAATAAGGCTTCTTGATTTCTCCTCAGGTTTCCTGCAATCTCGTCTGTATTAGTTTCCTTGTGAGAAAAGTCTTCCTAGGAACCTAATTTCGCCCCTGGCTTCATGATTTCTCTTCAGGTTTCTTGATGTCTCTTCAGGCTTCTTAATTATTCCTCAGGTTTCTTGATGTCTCTTCAGGCTTCTTGATAACTCCTCAGGCTTCTTGCAGAATCGTCTATATTAATTTCCTTGGAGAAACGTACCCCTCGAAACTTAATTTCACTGCAGGCTTCTTGATTTCTTCTCAGGCTTCTTGATGTCTTCTTCTCCGGCTACTTGTAGTTTCGTCTATATTAGTGGGAAACGTCCTCATAGGCATAGTCATGGTAACTATTTTTTTGTTGGGAAATGTCACATTTACAAACGAACATTTGTGATTTTTTTTCTTCAATAAATTAGTTTCTGAGTAACGGATTCTACGAGTTTCGACACATTTAATATTTACACCTCGTATAGAAAGTTGGGTTATATAATTTTTTTTGTGAGGTTTTTTTTATAGATAAAAAACTACGATAAACGTTTCTTACAAAAAAGAGGTTCTTTCCAATCAAAGTATAGGTAGTGATGAGCCAAAACATTGTGATAGTTTTAAAAAACATTGTATCTTACTTATTAAGAAGTCTACAAATCATGACGAAAATTGATATTATTTAATCTAAATAAAAAAGTACGAGTCGAATATAATGATTCATTATGTCATTATAACGTTAATTAACACCATTTCGGATATATTTTTTATGTAGTTTTCTTATAATAAATTCCAGTGAAATTATAGCAAAAATTACTGAGTTGTGTCCTGCATTTTATGTCTCAATTTTAATGTCTAAAACATCTTTTGACGACGTTTTAACAAATCGAAATATTCTCGTATTTTAGTTATCAATCGAATTAAAATCGATAAAGTTGTACATTTGATTTACCATAAAAAATAGAGCAAGACGATTTTTATAGAATATGAACAAGTCATATTGTGAAAATTTCAGTAGAATCAAATTGCACAAAAACAAAACTTGTCGGAAATAAAGGAATAGATTCAATTTTCACAATATTCGGTTTAATACGGCGGTTTTTTGTTTATTCCCGTTGGAGGGAATAACCTTTTCCGAACTCTTCGCATTTTTCAAGGAAAATTTCCAATAACACCCCGTCATTTTAAAACCTACCGACACTGATGGCATCATGTTCATTCTTTGTTTTCCTTTCAGCTACTTATGGTATCAGATGTACGTAAATGACTGAAACGTGGCAGATATAAATTTTCGCGATATTTGTTTGTTTCTTTCCTTTCTCTCCCTCGATTGATGTGAATGTAGAGAGACATGATCTCGTTAAATTTACACAAATAAAAAAAAATATACATTATAGTATATACACTGCAATGTAAATGACCTCATTATTTTTTCCATTTTCGTTAAAAGACTTCGTAATTAAAGTTGAAAGCATCATATTACGTACCTACACATCAAAACAAACACAGAGTTCCACTACTTCGTGTTGAAGTAATCATTATCTGAAATGCACTATTGTTACCGTTTGCGAATCTATGTACCATAATCGAAGTAATAGCTCAGATAGGAATGCATCATCACGAAGTGCAACTTTACATTTTGACCCAATTTCGTTTCGTGGGTAACTTGATTTAAGTTAATTCACTATTTGAACGGATGCGGAACTCCGGAAGAGAAACGCCGGGAGATTAGAGTCAACGGAATGGAGAAAAGATCACTATCTTGTTTAAGTAACAAACTATGATAACTATTCAGAAAATTCCTAATAGTAGCAACAGTTAATATTTCGAATTGAATAAAAAAATTGTTAAATATGTTATTGTTTTTTACCGCAGAATTGTATAAATGTATAAACGAGCAATTTGTAAATGTAAACCATTGCAATTTAGCATTTAGGTATCCTCAAACCCACCAAGCCAATTCTCATCCCAAAAAGAATCGGAAAATATCTTATACGTCTTATAACTAATTTGATTAAAATTTCAAGCACCTTAAGATAAATAAACAATAACATAATAATTTCCCTTTAACGTCCAAAATAGAAAAAAAATAATATATCACCTTTTCATAAGAATGTCGAGCTGAGATAACATTCCATTTTATTTATTCGGCCAATAACTCAATCCGTTTCAATATATATTATGTTTGTTCCAGCTATTTTTCCTTTTCTGGTTCATATAGATCAAAATACCGATGATTAAATATATATAACGTTATTAAAAAATATATTTATCTATAAATAAAAATCTAATAAAACAAATTTCAATCAATGCTTTTTACAACCATCCAAATACCTTTATAACCTAGGGAGATTTATCTTTTAAATCTTTAATAAATGTTGATATTTTCGCTTTTTACTTATGATAGGAGAAAAAAGTCGCATAGGACTAACTCCGGCGGGTAAGACCCAAGAATTATTTCGCTAAAAGTACCGATGAAAATGTTAATTCTATCGAATTATGAAGAACGATATTATAACCAACTATAGTACAATATATCAATAAAATTATCCAGACTTGTATCTCTCTCTGCGCGTATATGTATTCATACTTGAAACAATTTTGAAATAAGCTTGATATAGCAAAAGCATAATTTCGGCTTTATACCAATGTGAAATTAATTAATTAGTTATCTACCATTTCCAATCCATGGAAAGTAATCACGTTCGACAATTTGAAGTTACTTTTACTATTTAATAATGAAACAATTATTTTAGAATAAAATATTATTTTAGATTTTCTATTCAATGATTGGGTGTAGATTCCTAAATATTTTTCTTATTTTGATCAGATCAGGCTCTACAAAAGTTAATATTCAAAGTATTCACGTATTAATTCAAGTCCTTAACATCCCAAGTCACTCGTAACATATCGCAGATGATTACATTCATATGGTATGCAAATTAGTTTAGTCCTTCTAGCAATTGTTGTACACTATTAAAAATGTTCAGACATATTTAAACTAAATAACATCTAAAATATAACAATTATTACATTATATGAGTTATTTCTTTTTAAACACTATCGTATTGTAAGTTAAATGACAAATACGAACGTGAAATGATCCGATAAGTCATTTTTAGTTGGTAGTACATACAAATTGTGCCAACTATACAATAAAAACTAATTTTCGACAAATCAAATCGCTTAACATCTTATACATATATTCACTTCTATTTGAAAAAATGTCTCAAAGAAAATCTATTTGTCTGAAAAGATGGTACGTATTATAACCACAAAAGGCAAATCGTTTTATAAGAAAAAGCATCGATAATATCTAAGAAAACTAGAATTTACAACGATGTGGTAAGAAAATTTGTATCTATATTCTCTGTAATACCTGGTTGAGTTTAATATTAATGCTAACTCTTTTTTTTTAGGTACTCTTTTATCGTATTTGATTAGGTTTTATCTTTTTTTTTTCTCTACCATCTTGTTTATTTTATTTCAAGAGAATCCTGGATGGTACAGGGCTTTCATTCAACACCGTCATTTGTAACATATTTTAGTAGTGTACTTAATATCTTATTTAAGCTTAAAGTTTTAACGAGAATATTTGTTCTATCAAACTCATTAAATTAAATAAACCATTAAACGCAAATGCGACAACTTTGTGCTGTCGGTATTGTTTGATTTGTTAATTAAGGGTGTATATATTTATTGTGACACAATCCACATGGTAATGAATAGACAATCCGCTTTATTTCCGTTTATAAATTAAGTTATTAGCCTCTCTCGCCGACCTCTCACAGTCTCGTCTATTGATGGGGTTGGTATATCCCATATTTTGGAACGACCATATTATGAAGGTACCGCGAATTTTATCTAATAAGTCACAATCTAATATTCCTATTTGAAAAAATTGGAATAACGGATGAATTTAAAAAAATTTGAAACTAAATACTGCACTCCATTTTCAATGTTGTCGAAATAACATTCGATTTTTTCCATCAATTCATTTTAATGTTTTCGTCTCTTTTATCTAAACTAATTTATAACTACATAATATATTGTTGTTAAAGTTTACTCCTTAAGAATCGATTTGCATATATAAGGGGCCCGGTATGAGAAAAATGTGAGGAGTAAAATCTATCGATGAATGACGTAGTTACGTTTTTGGTGCGCATCCTATGATGCGCAACTTTCTAATTTGTCAGTGTCAACACACTTATATTGCTGTCATTGTGAAGTTTTATTATCATTGTGTTCCGCTAAAGTGAACTGAAAGTATTTTGAAATAGCTATGGCAGAAAGAGGTGTAGATGATATTGCCGGAACATCTAACAAACACGTGGTTGCAAGGTACGTTATAATTCATGTATTATATGTATGAGCATGTGCAATTTGTATTTATTAAATATTTTGATAATTATCGATGTAGTTCATATAAATATATATTTGAAAACAACACATAAAATTAGATAATCAACCCAATATGAATTATCGAGCGCATCTACATAAAATAGAAAATTTCTAACCTAACCAAAAATTATTTTTTTTGTCGATGTCTATAAATTCTTCCACGTTATTATGATTAACAACTGTAGTCAATAATTCTATAATATTATCAGAAAAATCGACAATATTTTTTCATTATAATAATGTTTTTATATAATTTGCTTTCGAAAAGTTATTTTTTAGCTTATTTAAATAATTTTCATGTACTATTTATTATTGTATTTAAAAGATTTAGTGACATAATTATCTTTTTATAACCATTTTTGTTAATTATTAAGATAATATTATATTTTAAATTTTTAAAAAAATGCTTATAAAAACCTTTTTTTATCAATTAGTCATTAGTCAATTTATCGATTAGTTATAATAAATGTGTATGAAATGAATAAATTGAATAAATATATATTTATGTATGTATATTATTTTCATTAATTAACAAATTTACCCTTTTATACATTATCAATCTTTTTTAAGTTAAATAAACTCTTTTTGCGTCTGGTTAGACTATCGAACTTAAGGAGTAAACTCCAGTCGTGCGTCGGAGCTGACACAAACAATTTTTTTTATATAATAAACGGGAGCTTTAAAGTTGCCTGCAAAGGCTTGAATATACATGTTTATGTATCGTTTCCCAAAAGCCGAGCAGGATTGTAAAATGACAAATGGTGGGCCAAGTCGCAGATTGTTTCAGCACTATACCCCGGAGAAATTATGAAGCTAAAATAACGAAAGTACATGTATACATACTACAAACTAAACGGTTAAAAATTATAGCACCTCTACAAACGAAGCAAAATAGTAGACTTGTATTTTGACGCGATACCTTTTTAAATTTTTAACGTTACCGTAACGTCAAAGTTTGATCCATACAGTTTTAAAATCCCTTTGTTCGCAAATCAAAATACACAATATAAAAACGTTTTCTACGTCTTAAATTATATTCTGACACTTTCCTCATTTCGTTTTTCTTTTTATATATTTGATAAATATACGGCTTCGAAAGAAAATAAAAATACGACATACTGTTTGATTTATTTGTGGCAATTTTCACAAACTGTGACATCTATGACAAGGTAATAAAAGTAACAAGTAAAGACAAGCTGTATCTGATTGCCAGATATATCTTTTCGGATTGCTCGATATCCGTAACTGTGAATACGACCCATCGGATTTAATCGAAATATCATCAATGTGTCTATCTACGAAAGTAGATGAAGAAATTTCTCTTTTTGATAGATTTATAGAGTAAATTAACATTTTTTCCCAAACCGAAATTTTAATTCTCATCTTTCTTAATGATTCATACAAGTTTCGTTACTTTTAATAATAAATAGATAAATAAATAAGTTCAATCTCATCATGAGATAAGAAGAAACATTGAATAATTAACTATTAAATAGTTAATTAGTTTCTACATAAGAAAAAATTAATAACGGAGATTATTTGAGAATAACGTACCGGTTAGATTGTTTAGTAGTCACGACTCACAAATAAATAAAATTTTCGACTATTTTGCTGTCAATTTAAGTGACACTAAGCCTATGAAATAGCAAACTCTCGATAATACTGAGCTGTGTTGATCCTTGATACGTAGCCCTTCGAGACAAAAGCGATGGGATTCATAAAGATCGAATTGGAAAATAAGGACTAATGATCTATCTGACAGTATATTCCACGGAGACCATTCCATTATTTAATATCCGCTCGTAGTCACTAATACTATGAATATTAATGATGAAAGTCTAATGTATATACGAAATGTAGATTATCTATTTTGCAAGAACTATTCCAACAGCGCCAGCTAACGTAATTTTCGCAATAAAAAAATATTTTAAGTACACGGAGAAAATTATTTATAGCAACTTGAAAGTTGTAATTTTTTTCATTTCTCACCTTTGTCTATTATATTTTAAATATATTCGTATATTTAAATGCCAAATTTCAATAGTTTCTTGATACATAATTTGGTTCTACGTAAGTTATTTATTCACAAGCTGTTTTAATTTTTTTTTCACTACGTACTACTGTCGGTCTTTTTTTATTTTAGCTTTGCTTAACTTTCGTATCTAACAATGATTTCACCTGGAGAGAAAATATCGTATACAACGTGTCGTAGCGAATATGATTTAAATTTATATAAGACAGGGGACGTCACTCACTTCGGATGATCGTTCTAACTTTTGAAAAGCGATCAGATTAAGGTGACAAAGGTTCATAAAACCAAAGTTAATATACGTATTTGTGTTGAAATACGTTAAAAAAACGAAGCAAATATAGATACGAATAAATATTTTTCAAACTACCAAACTTGTCAATAATATTCCAGCTTAGAAAAGTTATCTTTTTAAACTCCAATATCTTAGTGTAAGTATTTTATTGAAAATGAAAAATATATTAAGCCTCATATCTATCTATTAGAATCAATTATTTCTTTTGAGGAAACCGAAAACTTGTCGAGCTTCAAATCAATAAAGATTTTCCTGAATTTGAATATTTTTCCGTTCTCCATCTACCTATTACAAAGTTTTCTTGTTTTTACTGTACGTCAGAAGCAATTTAAGGAAAATTCTGCAAGTCCAACACAATTTATGAGTTAACAACTTTTCAAATTTAAGTTTCGGGTCATATAACAATAAACCTTTTCCATTTTTCGAGGTGTTCCTTATTATTGGTCGAAGGTGCCGCTTCATTTTCTGCGTTTCCTAACACAGAGCCGTTCTTATCATCGGATTCTAAATATGTACGAGATATCAGTTTGTTTTTCTAATATACAAACAAAAAAAACTTAAACCAACACTGAAAATTATATATAAGACCACCGTTCGAAATATTTTTATTTCTTTTATGACATTAAGAATTTGCTAATTTTTTAGAAAAAATTTCCTAGAAAGTATATTATTTCAAATTCTTTTAATAGTTCATTTCATGAATGAAATTTTGACGATTTTGAAAATATGGAAATTGTCTTTGTAAATCTTTTTTTTTCTCATATTTAAAATATTGATGATGATGTTTTTCTTGTTTTGATAAGCCGCCCCTGTTATATCTCTACCGACTTTCCATTTGACAAATGAAGTATGAGTTTTGAGTTCTTTTTCGCGTCTAGTGGGCTATGAATAATGGAAGCAGACGCAGACGATATCGAAAGTCTGCGAAAATTTCCACGATGTTCAAAGACACTACAATAATAACTCTACAACTTTTTTGACAGAGAATTATGAAGAGTAGCACGTATAAAAATGTTTATTTTGGATTTGTCACCTATTTTATAGCGGTGGTATCGTAATGATAAATAAGTAAAAACACTACGATATCGAACTACTTTTCACAATAGAATTTTGTGCAACTAGTGGTGAAAATAGAATATTTCACTCGAGAAAATAAATCACGAATCGCAAAAAAGTGTGTTAGTTTATAGGACGAAATATACTAAGCGTTTCGTGTACCAATTTATCACTATAAAAAAAATCTAATAACCTGTCGTTACTAATTATAATGGGATATTTCATACAATTATGCAACAATGATTTTATAGACTAGTACGTTAACCAAAACTCGCATTTTCGACAAAAATTTATAATATTAGTGGAGATGTCATAATTTCAGTTGATAAGAAAGGAATCCGTTTATTTTTTACCGGGCGTATTCACAAAAGTATTATGACATAAACTTCATGTTTCCAAGTGTCAAAAATCATCTCAGAAGCACATTTTTTAAGTGGAAAAAAATGAAATACGATTAGAAGCTGATAGAAGTTACCGAGAAAAAAGCTGTTTAATATGAAATATTTATAAGTAACTACTTTTCATTGTTTGTATATGGGCGATTCCATAAGCGTATCCCAAACGTCAAGACGACTAATTGTCGGACATTCTGTACAGCATTGTGCAACTTTAACAGTTTTAATAGTTATCATTGCTGGAAGTATTACATTTTTTGTATATATTCTAACTCGTGAAAAATGGTGAGGTATTTTAATAACAATGACTGTAAATAAGAGATGATTTGTATCATATTTATCATTTATCGGAGAAGGAATGAATGACAAATGACAAGACAGGTGATTTACGAAAACTTCTTATTGGAAACGTTTTTTGACGCTCTAATTATCCAAAAATATACTGGAAAATTGATAGGGATACACCGATTGTTGGTAAGAAGAATCTATCGCATTACAACCAACAGAAGATTCCAAAATACAATAAATACCGCTAATTTTAATCGTTTACACCTTCTATGTAGAATAATCACAACACCTGTAATCTAGATATAATATTCTAACTTTCTCCTGTTATTATTATAAAGTGATATTTTCTGTCCTCGGTCAATAATTAGACACATATAATTGTTTTTTATGTTGCTATTAATTATATACTCATCCTCGTATTTATTAATTGAAAGTATATACCACAAATTGATCTGTTATAATCGATCTGGCCCCATATTTCGGATCACACTAAAATCATAAATAATAAATCGTAGGAATCCATTGAAATGGGTACGGTGGTAGCACATCGAATCGTCTCTCATGTTGATCGTAACGTAATGCCCATCAGAGAGATAACAGTGAGTTATCGAGGCACTAAACCTCAATTACTAGTTAATCCTTGTAAGTTTAGATTAGAAGACAATGAGATTCTATTGTTTCTATTGTTCCTCTAATGATATCCGTTATTAGAAGGGATATGGTCTCCTCGCCCTAATTAATGACGTTGTGATCGTCGAGTGACATTCCATTTTAATATAATAAAATTGAATTCTCTATTTGTTTTTCAAAGCAATCGAAATTGTCTACTACTAAGCTCAAACTTTGAGCCTCGCAATTCATTTAATTACCTCAATAAACATTGTGATAAAAGATTTTGGTATTCACGTTCGATGAAAGGTATTTGGTACATTTTCTCAAATTTAATGACTTGAACATTTGCGGTATCTCTCAAAATTGATTTTAGATGAAAGGAATATAAATAATAATTGGCAAGCATCGGCAATATAATGAAATGTAGTGGTTTTTACATACCCTTTAACAAAAAAGAGATTCCTATCTTTTGTAGAGCATATAATTTAATTGAAAGAAAAAATTATAAAATACCGTTTTTTCCGTATTAATTTTCTTGTGAAACTTGACAAAAGATTATTAATTAATTCTAGGCAATATCTTGTATCAGCATAATCCCACCGTTCCTCTTAGTTTCTAATTGACCACAATTTTTATCTTCCGCTTATCTTTAGCCAAAGTTTGTTGAATATTCTCACGGATATCTAGCAATATTGTTCCTTTAATTTTATTCATGAGGTATTTGACATTCCGTGGTGCTCCTCGTGAACAATTAAGTTTTCCCACTTAGCATGCTGGATTATACTAATAGAGATGAGAACTGTTGAGTAGTGTGCTCAGTTCGATTCACACGAGAACCGATTTCCCTACATCTACAAGGATCAGGGAAATGGTAATGTTTTGTTTTCATATGAAAATCTATTTTGTACTCGATGTATAATTTTCATCACAAATTTATCAAAACGTACCCAACCAACGTCAACACCGGTTTGATTGTTTGAATCCAAAGACAAGAACAAGAAATACATATCGCTTCACAATACTTTAACGTGGAAGATGGAAGATGAATTATTTTAGGAAATCTTTTCATTGAATTATATGTAATTTCATTTGAATTTTATAATAAAAGACAGTTTTAAGATAATTGAGACTTTTCTTGTATTTGGAAAGCAGCTTGATCATTTTGAATGTATTACGTAAAGTAAATGAAATCTCACAATTATATTTATAATACTAGGATTATGTCTGTAAGTATAGACATGAAAATATTAAATACCGTACGTAAATTATCAGATGTTTACCTTGATTGTTTTGTCGCATTAAATATTGTTGTTTATAAAAAGTGACTAATTATCAGTTTATAAAGACTTAGCACAATCAATGTGTCTTAATTGTGAATCTTTGATATTACCTATGTAACTAGTTCGAGATTGAGAAGCAACATTCAAATCGAATTGAATTTTTTACTGAAAGCCTGTACGATTAAGTTCCATATACTTCTCCGATTTATTATCTTAGGAAGACGATAGAACTTTGAAATCGTAGGATTACTAATTTATATTTTAATGGGTAGGAGACATTGTTATTACAACTGGAATCTCGACTCAACAAATGTCTCGAAATAGCTTATTTCTAATTATCACAACTTTGCTTGCTTACGGGAATTTGAATAATCAATATTTTTTCTTAGAAGAAAAACAGACAGAGATTTGCTTTGAAAATTTTCATTTAACGATTGTATAGTCAAAATATCGTACAGTTAAAAATAACATATCTGTATAGTTTATAATTGGTTATTTAATAAAATTATTCAAGTCGGTTTTTGTTTAATCTAAAGATGTAGTGACTTAAATACAATTTGTTCAAAGTTTAAAGAAGTTAAAAATATAATTTTTGAAAGGGTTCCATCGACGCCGTTGGTATTGAAATCCTCAATAAGACTTTAAAATTCACAACGAACCAGAAATTCGATAAGCGACAAGTTGGGCTTAAAGGTTAGGGGAATGGAAAAGATAAAGATGATTCTTGACATATTTTCAGTATTCAATGTATAATTCTTGGGGATGGCGTATTTTATTAAACAAGAACCACGCTAGTCATCAATCAGAATATTGGATGTTGGATGTTAGAAATCGCTGAGAAAGGGAAAAAATAGAGCCGACGTGTTTAATATTAATCGGATCCCGTGTGGAAAGTCGCTTCCTTCACACTTTTATTGTCTCATTTTTTATTATCAACTATATATACACATTTTTGTAAGTTTTCAAATTTTTATTTAAAAAAAGCTTTGAGTTTTTTTTGTTTCAAATGTTTTCTATCTACACAATCAAATATTCACCTGAATATAATATAATAATAATTTATGATAAATGTATGACATAGTTTATCTTAAAAATATTTCGTATATCTAAAAACTCGAAATGAATTAATTCCATGTTTAGTCTTCTCAATGTTATAAATTAACTAAATATTTAATTTCTTTATTATTTTTACCTCAAAATGATATTATTATTCGCTATTTATACACAAAAGTATTGTCTGAAACGTAATTTGGCAATCTCTTTGTTAAACATGGTTAGCAATGACCTCAAAGTGTTTTTGTCATCAATATCAGGTAAATACTCTTTGAATCAATTTTGATATAACATTTGACAAATTGATTCTTCATAATTTAAAAATAAAGTAATAACGATAGAAAAAATAATATGCTTTAATCTAATCCATGAAATTTATTTCTAGTTAATCTAATGGCACTGATTGCTGGAATTGGTTATTCGTGGTCTTCTCCTTGTACGCCGAAACTGAGAAGTGTAACAGATCCGGATAATAATCCACTAGGAAGACAGGCGACTTTGGAGGAAATATCTTGGATAACTTCATTGCACGCTCTGGGCTCTTTGATAGGTCCACTATTTACTGGTATAGTCAGTAAATCATTTGGAAAAAAGATCACGTTAATTATCTTTTCGTTGTCGCAATTAGTTTCGAGTTTAATTTTGATATTCGCGTTTGATGTTAAACATTTTTACGTTGCAAGATTTTTATTGGGTATCGGCACCGGTTCCGTTTTTTCGGTGATTCCATCATTCGTAGGAGAAATATCACCGACGCGTGTTAGAGGTAGAACCAGTATGTTAAATTCGGTTCTTTTAACTGCGGGACAAACTTTAGTATTGATAGTAGGACCGTTTGTGACCATTAGAACCATAGCTTTCATGACTATTATTATTTATTTCGTATTTCTAACTACTTTTAGTTATTTCGTACCACAAAGTCCGTATGATTATGTAATGCGCGGCAGACCTGATAAAGCGAAAGCAACTTTGCGAAAATGGGGAAGACGTGATAGTTTAGAAAAGGAATTGTTGGAAATTGTTACAATATGTGAAGAATCGTCCAAAGAACAATCGTTAAAAACTATTTTCAAATCGACTATTTTGAAAAAGTGTCTTCTAATTTCTTTGGGATTGGTGTCGTTACAATCTTTAGTAGGTAATCCGGCGATAGTAGCTTATCAACAAACTATTCTCGATTTATCTAAAAATTCTACAGTATCCAGCGATATTTTTATAATTATCATAAGTGTAGTACAACTGATAGGTACATATTTTAGTACTACGTTTGTCGACAGATGGGGCAGAAAGCGTTTATTGATTATATCCTATTTAGGTTTATTCGTTCCACTTGCAATACTAGGATTTTATTTTTTTCTTCTGGAACGTAATTTTAATTTAGATTTTTTCTTTTGGATACCTTTCACTAGTATTTTGATTTACATCTTATTTTATAAAATAGGTGCTGGTCCATTGCCATGGACTCTTAGCGGTGAAATATTTCCACCTTCTTTTAAACCGCTCTTAAGTACCATAACCGTGTTTTGTATGACTCTTGTAAATTTTTTAGTTACTTTAATTTTTCCTTTTATCAGCGTTTATTTAGGTACCGCTTTCAGTATCTGGTCGTTTGCCGTTTTTTCGCTGATCTCATTGATATATATTTCTCTTTTTGTACCGGAAACTAAAGGAAAAAGTTTAATGGAAATACAAAAAATGTTGTTGGGAGAAAAAAATGTGATAAAACATGTAAGGGAGGCGATTAATTTTAATTCAAATGCGTCAAATTTGGAATGAAACATTTTTTATTCAAAAATTACATCTACGTACAGAAAGTTTTTTACATTATGATCATTTACTCAAATAATAATGCGTAGACGAATTCAAAAATTATATCTACAGATGAAACTTATGTACCAAAATTTTTTATTTAATAAAAAGAATTGTTTCGCATGATTAAAATCAATAAATGTATAGTTTATTTTTATTAAACTTTTCAAATATTTTCCTAGATTAAATAATTGTCTTTTCCTTATTTTTAGTGTTAAAAATTACTGTACACTTTAAAACGTTTTAATTGACATGTTAAGAACAAAACATGTTTGCGTCGCTTCGTAACAAAATCGATTCGATTCAACATATCTCTAACAAAGAAACTACCACTATTGGAGTGTGTGTTTCTCGACAAGTCGCGTGTTTTTGCAATAGTTATAGCTCTCTACCGACTCATTTTCTATCCGGGCTCTTAAATTTATGTCTCTATTCACCGACAACCGGACAAAATCAAGTCATCCGTTATGGATTTTAGCACGAAATTTGTCTGAAAAAGATATTTCGAAATTCGCTTACGTCCGTGATAGGAAGTAATATGTCAGAAAGGCGAGAACCTCTAAATATTTTAAGGCCGACAGATAAGTAATACCGCACGACACATTGTTTACGCTGAAACTAAGTTGTTAATTGCTACCAGTAAAGGTATTTAGTAAATTAATTAGGAATATGGATTATTTCACAAACGCAAAAGCGAAATATATAAAAAACGCCCTAATCCCGTGTCAATTTTTTCCGAATACGTTTTTCTCTCTTAAGATTTAGATAAATAAATCGAAATTATAATTGTAATACATATAAATTATCCATAAAATTGTACTAATTGATTGGAATCTTGTGTTTGTTTTATAATAATGTTTTGAAAAAATTCTCGAAAGTCGTGTTTTTTAGCGCATCTGCCAATAAGTCAATAACAGATAGAAGTTTATACAATTCACTTAAGTAGGTTACCGGTAAAGGACTGATTTTGCCATACAGAAATTATTTGATGTTCCTATTCAAATACGCAGACACTAAACATGGTGTATCTTAGAAATTTAATCCAATGTTTACATTACTCCTAGCGTAGAATGTCTCAACATACACATAAACTCTAAGAACCAACCGCTTACGCCTCCGTTGTTGGAGTGTTTTCAATTCCGTATCTAGTACAATGTAATATATAGGTAACGACCACGAGAAGAAAAAAAGGTTATTTTTTTATTTTTTTTAAGCTTAAATACATAAAGACCCGATAAAAAAATTGACTCAAATTCAAACCTAAAATAATGACAGGTTATTTGTAAATTATCTTTTTATTAGCGGATTACATTATCCCGTTGATATTATTCCCAAGTCCCGTCTGGTGTAAATGAGAACATAAAGTGTAAATAAGCCGTGGGAAAATAAGGACGTAAAAAAGTTCATAAGCTTTCATTTTCCTGTAAAAATGTTACATCGTAAAATATTTAAGAGTTGGGAAGTGAAACGTCTGTACTGGATTTGCTCCAAAATGAGGTTTTGTTTTCTTTTAGCAGATATTCCTTTTAATGTAGTCTAAAAGTAATTTGAAATAAATATTTTGACTCGTATTATTCCAATATATCGTTATCCTAAATTTATCCAAATCTATATATATATATATATATATATATATATATATATATATATATATATATATTCGAGTTATATAAACACGTACACTACTGATATTGTGAGACACTACTTTATTACAACACTGTCAAAAGCTTCGTCTGTATAAATAATATCTAGAACGTTCTGTTCGATTTAATAATAGATTATAGTTGTGGTATGGAACGGAATAAGTTATTAATCGATGTTTGTTTTGTAATTACCTAAATAACTTTGAGTAAAAACAGACCGTTTAATTGTGTGTAAGAGTTGGTGTATTAAGCAGTGTGTAATCGGTATTAATATGACCAACGGATCCAGAAACGTTACCTCCACAAAAAGGAATGATTATTCTATTTAACAACTTGATACGATTCCACTGACATTTATTTTTAAATATGACGTATGCGTTTATATTTTCTCATCTAATGGAGGAACGCCCAATTTATTGCACGCGATTCTATTCAGGTGTGGTTTCCAAAATCAAAACTAATTAAGAATAAAGAATATCTGACCAGCACGTGATTATAATATAGATATTTGTACATTCAATAAATAGTAATAATATGAATTTTAATTCAGTATAATTTGTTTATTTACTTTACGTATTTTTGCCTTCAACTTCCTCGAAGGTATCTCTTGACAAGAAAGTTTGGTTATCATTCAATGCGATTTTACTCATTTCAAACATTTTTTTCGTGTGCAAACTCTTACAGCATCTACTCGTTCATCTAATTTTTTTTCGTCGTCGACGTTGCTGAAGTGCTATGTTTTATGTAACGGAATCGGATTAATTTGGATTTGCCGAAGTCGCTAGAGTTTTAAACTCAACGGGATGTTGAATAATTATCTCCTTTTCTTTAAGTATCATTCAAACCGGGAACAAAAGATTTAATAACTCGAAAACCACTCGTATAAGTATTGCTGTTACGCGTTGGTTGAATTTATTTCTACCAGTAAGTTTTAACAGTCGAGCCTCTTCAAACAGTATTCAGCTATATTGAAATGAATATTTACGGGTTTTTTTTATTCTCAAATAAAGATTAAATTAAACCGTCTAAATTGCGGATATTTCAATTTCTGTTTAAATTGCGTTGGTAAAATAAAAAACAAATTAGTTGAAAGAAGAAAAAAAACGTATCGTAGGAAAAATAATATTGAAGAGTGAGCTATTTCTAATGGTTGATTCGAATCTTTTATTTTGAGAAATTTGTAAAAGTATATATTCCATATTTATAGTTGTCGTAGTTATAAATAAATTGAAACACTCGGGATATCCTAAAGTGAAAAGGTTAAACGTTTTATCCTACTAACAGCGCTCTATTAAAAATTAATTCATCTGCAAAGGTTTGTCCTGGAAATTAACTTTCGTATTCTACTAATTTTATTATAATACAAAGTAAAACAAACCAACTTTATATCTAAAGAGAATCGTTAGTAAGTTTTAAACTACATAAACTTATTGCAACAAGACAATTCACTAATTGACATCCATTTAAAAGTTGCAAAGTTTAAGCACAGAATGGGTTTATAACTAGAAACTTTTTACTCTTTTCAAAACTGAAGATTCAAATTTTTACATTATGTAACTTCATATTATACTAAAAATATCATTGACGTGGGTTAATTAGAGAATGATGGCATATATAACGGAAGTTACGTAAAAATATTTAATTCGATGTGAAACAAATTAAAAACAAATCCCCGTGTTCCTTAATGCTATGCTGCGGTTAAATCGGGCCGAAGCTTTGTAGCAAATTTAATCAATTTCAATGAGTTGACACCCTCTGAAGACATAAGTAATTAAATTAGTGGAAGATCTTTCGACGAAACCGCCACATTTTCTAATTAAAAGATATTGAAAATAGGAATGTTGATAAAGATATACGTGTGCTCTCGTTTCGTCTTGTTCGTTGTACAGACTTATTTAAATAGAAAATTATACAAGTGGAAACAAAGATAATAAACTTTGAGTTGAATGAATAGAAAACGAAAAGGGGTCGTAGAAAAGTAAACGAAAATCTACCAAACATCAATAAAACACATTTCTAGAATTCTCAACTAAATACAGACGTTCAATCAAATAATTTTAAAAAATACCTTCAACTAAATGCTACAATATGGCAATTATTTCGAGTGAATATTATAAAAACCCACATACACAAGGAAACAAACAAAATAAAACAGCTTAGCTTCTCGAAAAACCGGAAAACTCCGATTTGATGACATCATAAACTATTTTCAAGAGTTTCACCAGCATGTAACACATCCTTTTCAGTATTTGCGGCTTTCAATAAAAGATAAGTCGGGGTTTAGTATCCTCTAAATAAAAAAGGGTCAAAGGGAATAACAGCAGCATAGGTTACACGGTAAAGATTGAGATAATAAAAATTTTCTAATTTGTACTGTCATAAAAATAATAAGAAAAGCATTTGATGAAATTTAAAATTCTCTGTTTTCCTGTTATGGCTACACTTTAGTTTAATATTGTCACTCTTTCCGGTGAAATGGAGATTATTTAGCAAATAGTAGAAAATATTTTACGTTTTGGACTCTAAAACGTGACAAAAAGAAATTTTAATTACGTACCCTTAGTTGAAGAAAAATATGTTACGTCTTTGCATTGAAAAATAACAAGTAAAGACCACGATTTATTCGGCGAAGGATGTTAACCTACGGCCGATATATAATAAATATCCTTAGGGAATAGTGTAGGAGAATTTCGTAGAGAGAGGGCTAAGCTGAATAGACGTTAACTTTGATAGATACTTTAGAAAAAAAGATTTATTTATTTTTTATTTTCTACCAGATACCTAATATATTACGTCGATATTGATCGATAGCCACGCAATATAAGTATATTAAGAAGCGAAATAATCATTTTTTCAAAATGGACTAAAATGTCGATGTCTCCCAATAATAGACACAACAATAAATACATCAGTTTTCGAATAAATTGAAGATTTAATTACCAATGTAAGAAAACTATTTTGTGAAAAGATTAAAGTGGATGGAGAATATTATATTAAAACAGCATGTGACACAATTTTAATTTAATTGTTCATACACGTACGTGTATATGATATATATTCGAGTCATAAAATTTGCAATCTAGGTACTTGACGCGTCGAGATAATCTAACAGTAGCTTCATCATACAAAATTTATCTATTATTTTATCACCAGAAATTTCTTCATAAAAAATACCATTACATCCTTTAATGGGGTAATAAAAGTCTGGTTTATTCGCTTCAACACTTTACCAACATAAAAATAACAATCGTCTCTTCTGATTAAGAGCGATATGACGTTTAAAATAGATAACAAATGTCAAGTTGTTACGTACTTTATTGAATATGAATATCATAATTTAAAGTGCAATAATAATTTTATGCAGTCTACATTAGAATATGTACATCTTTTGTTATCTGTAGATAATATTTACTATCATCATATATTTCAAAGCGGAAAAGATTTGGAAAGGTCAATCACATATTGTTTTTTTATTCGACTGTAACAAATATCCGGAGCTCGCGAGATTTATTTTCGGAAAAATTCGAATTACCTCAGATGTAGAGAGACAGAGAAAGAAAGAAAAGACATTGAATCAGTACTCAAATAACTGAAGTGAAAGCCAATAAATCTCTAGTCTAAATTGAAATATAAACCAAAATTATTTCAAATTTTCAGATCAGTAACTTTTTAATGCATTGTTTAAACATTTCTTATTATTTTCCATAGAAAACATTTTAGAATTGAAAAGAATATGAATATTTTGGTCTAAAAAAATAATTATCCATCTAAACTCTATGCTATATCCAGTTGTTTAAGAAAAAATTGAATTTACCTACTCATATCTTATCTATATATAGTTACCCAAATCAATAACTCAGCATCAACGCCAAAACGGTAGACAGAGGTTTTCCATATCGACAAGACAAGTGTTTCCCTCGAGGCGAGCTGATGCAAATGGCAGTCGCGGGGATTCCATATTTTACCGTAGCTTCATATTCATATAAATAAACAACTAAGACATATACACAGTTAATATTAACGAAGAGGTATTTCTCTTTGACGGCTGGCGTTAGGTTGCTACAGAGCCGTTTTAATGAAGACGAGCAGCCCCATAGTGTATAGCTACATATTCCGAAAAAAAAAACGCATGAACGAAAATCATTGTGAAAAATAGTATGAAGAAGATATAATTAAAATTTACAGGTATATAAGTTAACAGAGGTCATAAATTTAAAGATAATATGTTGTTTTTATGATAGCTACAGATCAGTATATGTGTTACAGGAAAAGTAGATTATTAGAGACAGTTGACTCTGCCTAGGAAGAGTTAACTCTCACTAAAAGTTTCAGTAAAAGTTGGATAAACAAATCAACTTTACCTAGGAAGAGTTAAGTATACCTACTGTGGTTTAGTAAAAGTTTATTCCGAGATGTTGCTCTTCTCTTATAACTGCGCGCGCATATTTTTGTTTTGTTTATGTTTATTCCAGCTCTAGTTGTTTACTGTCTTTACCGTTGTCTTCCCGTTCACGTGTCTATTTGTTGCTATTAATAACAGCAACCAAGGATTCAGTAAGTGTTTACATTGCAATAATTAGTTGCAGTTTGTTATAAAACTTCATTAATAGCCCAGTAAACGAAGTAGTTTAAAGTAGTAAAGTTATCTACCTAATGTGTGTCGTGATTCTCCGAATTTGAACGATCTTACGCTAATTGGACAGCCAAAAACCGAGTTGGAATCTGTTTTTTCTTTCATTCATAGTTTACATGCCGCTCAAGGCAAAGATAAACCGGAAAAGTAATATTTTATTATCTATAAGTTAGGTTAGGTTAGGTTAGGTCGACTTTACCAAGGCCAAATCGGTTTTCCCCTTGCAATAAGTCAACTTTTACTAACTCAAGGCAGTAAGAGTATACTTTCCCTAGGTCTAGTCAACTCTGTCTAGTAGATGTTGTTTAAAATTTACCACTTTTCCCTTTTAATCAACTTTTACTAAAAAGTCCAATAAGAGTTGACTTTACCTAGGAAGGGTCAACTCTTATCGAAGAATCCACTTTTCCTATAACATATATATATATATATATAGACACCAACTTAAGATTTTTATATATGTAAAATTTTTATTTTATTAGTACAAATTTGGTTTTCTTTTTATATAACTTGATTGTAAACAAACAAACTTCTTTCTTGTACACTTAGGACAAAGAAAACGTGTCAAAATGTGAATAATGATTTAATTTTGCGTGCTCATAGTAATGTGATCGATAAGTACACCATTAAGCCAGATTGAAATTAACCTACTTTTGGGTAATAATTGTTGAAAAATCACACGCAAGAATTATTTTTATCTGCGTAAATCGCGGTCGAATTGCGGTGGTAGCGTGCGAAAAAATTCGTTTTTCCTCACTAAAGAGAAAACTTCGGAAAGTTGGGGACGCTTAACATGACTTTCCATTTTATTAATTAACACTTCTGATGGATCGATTATAAAAAGAATAATCATTTTTTTGCAAGAAGCTTTTAATTGTAAAATTTTCTTATTGAATTCCATAAATATTGATACAATTTGGTATATTACACACCATTACACACCAATTTTACAGATACAAGTAAACACAAGTATTCAGCTTTTTAATATTGAACAATGAAGAAAATTCTGCATTTCTTATTTTTGGCCTTATGGCAAATTGTCGGAAAAATAAACAATAAAGGTCCGTGTGTACCGAACCTGTTTAAAAGAAAACGTGGTGAAAACATAAACATTTGGAATTCAGTCGATCTACAAGCAAACATCAAGGTTAGTGCTAACATTTATCAATCGACAGATGATTTTTCTGTACAATGTACGCTCAGGTATTCTATTCTTGACACGTTCAAAAATACGTTCAGAAAATGTGGCAATTCATTATTCATGGTTGGCTACACCGACGGGAAATTCGGAGATCATTTATCAAGAAGTGAAGAATTCTATACATATAACAGGCAGGACCGTTTTCCTGGGATTATTTTCACTTACGTCTTTTCCAAATCATTTAGAATAATAAAGCGGGAAACGATAAACAAACGTCAATATTTCCGGTTATTTAAACAAAAACTCATCTAATACAGTTAAAAGTTAAAAACTTACAATGTCGAAAGTAAAATAAAACTACGATAACCAGAATTGAAAAAATTATTCAAAGAAAAGAAGGCTGACTTTTATTCAACATGTATTTACACGTTTATCAATTGATTCGAAGTAAAATCCTATTTTCCACTTCGTTATGAGAATGTTTTTCTTTAATTTCAGGTTCTTGAGGATTTGTGAATATGTTAATGAAAGAAGTGTTTAATATGATCAAAATAGAACTACAAGATTTTATTTATTTCAATTCCACTGTCTTCATCGTGATTATTGAGATATTTGAGTTAGAAAAATATTCAAAAGTTATTCTATTCACTTTGCTTTCGAAGAAATTCTTTAAGTTTAATAGGAATACAAAAATTGCTGCATATTCTATACAATGACTTTCCATTTTAACTAACAATAGACCGTGCACGGATGTTCTTAGCAATATTGGTCGTCCACCGCGTTTCCTCCCTTTTTCAATTTTCAGGACGAACTTATAATAACGAATTGGTCGAACACGTTGTCTGGCATAACTCACATCTGGACAAATTATTCCCTAACAGTTTCTAATATAGATATTTTAACACAAAACGGGAATTTGATAAAATGAATGTTTTTCTTTTAATTTTTGTTTTTGTTTATTTCATTTCTACTTTCCGGATATCAACATATAAATAATTGTACGTATTGCTTTTCTTTTATGCGGATCTTTATTATTTATAGATAGATTAATAGATAATTGTTTTCAAATACAAATCGAATTTAGTATCAATATAATCGAAATATTCTCTCCGATTCTCATTGCAAATTGATAACAATTTCGATTTAACTGGTAGTCTGTATAATTTCTGCTGGCATAATGCCGGAAACGTTCCAAATAATCATCCAAATAGCTTGATTAGAATAACACCAGAAGTGACATTTAATCTTCCAACATCCATTGTTTGATCCACACGCAAGACAGATTGTGTAAAGACCGGAAATTACTATGTGTCAATGGCAGGTTGGTGTAATCAAATCACTTTCAATTATAAATTATCATAAAGTTTTTTCATTGTAATTGATTTATTTATATTAGCCTACAATATAGTAAAAGTATAATTTCAAAGACACGGTTCGCCATATTCCATAAGTCGACTTGTATAATCAATAAATGAGTGACGTGAGAGTAAGTGACCCTTTTATTATTAAATTTGTTTGTTACCTAAAGTTTTGGCAAACACAAACTGTAGATAGCGTGGTGGCGAGAGCTTAATTCGCATTTACATGTTAATCGGAGTATAAATTGGTCAGATAATGATAATGGATGGCGTTGGTCGGTCTACATTCCCCAATCAGTTTATTTGTTGTAGGAACGTTTATTTTTAAGAGTCCCAGACGACAGGATCAACTTATAACTGACGTCTCTTTTGTATGTTTAGAAAAAAATACCAAAAACTCGTTATTCGGTATATGTGAGAGAAAATTAAAAAAAAAATGGATTGTGCGAATAAACAATAGAACTGGCTAAAAACTAGACATGAGCAGTTAATATTGAAATGTGTGCAATACTTCTGTATGCTTTCAATGAAATTATCAGACAAATACTATAATTCTCATAGTTGAGACCGTACAATACATTCCGAAATTCATTCATTCATTCATCAAACGAACAAAACTAGTACTCGAATCACAAAAAGAGTATACACACGTTCAAGCATCGTATAATTTCGTGTTGAATATGAAGCGCAGTTGTATATTTGAGATATACCTTCACGTACACACATATATATATATATATATAATTTGAATCCCGCTTCGGCTTTTAGATGAAAACTACGAAACAGATAACGGACAATGGTCTTTGTTGATTTCACCGAACAACCAACTTGGCAGACTTTTCATATTTCCATGCTTATTGATTAATTTTATGGTTATTGTTGTTCGAAATGGAAATTTTCGTAGTTCGCGAGAAAAAGAATAAAATATATTTTGTTTATCGGATAATACATTTATTAATAAACCACCAAGCGAATTGTTTCGATTCTCTCTCTCCCTCTTCTCTAACCGACTAGAAACATTCTCATTAGATGAATTATTTTGGTTGGCATTAGAAATGGCGTGGTCTACTAGAACCAACGGCGGTATAAACTTCGTTGCGAAGTTCACTGTTTAATTTTCGGTAGAGTTTGCGATGCGGTAAGTCAAGGATAAGAGGCGATCTCCCGTTTGATATTTCTCCTTCTAATGGAATGTCTGAGATATTTCCACCGCACTTGTTGCATCTATAAACATCATAACTACCAATTATGTAATGAACCCTTCCAATATATCCTAACAAAAATTCTATGTAGTACTTCTACGTAAATAAGATCATACTCTAGAAAAAATTATTTATTAACAAAATAATTTGAAACAAAATACGAAAGTGTTTGTGAAATATGTGCAGAAAAATGTTTACTTAGTGAATATAATAATATTGTGGAATATAAATCCGTTTTGTTGATTGAAAAGATGGAATGCGTTTTGTGGTCGTGTTACTCCAATGTATTGAGCCGATTAATTTAATACATATCCACGTTAACCAGTCAGTTTTCATAATATTGTACAACGTAAATAGTGGGAATAAATCATGCGACCACATTCGGATATAAATCGCACTTTGTGTAGGAACAATTGCCAGGTGCTGTCGACAATCGTAAATCATAGCAAACGCAAATATTAGTACACGTATAATAATATAACGGTAAAACTGCGTTAGGCTGAGCTTGTTGTTGTTAATTCCAATTCCGGTCTAGTTAAACAAGTTAATTGTCGATCGATATTTCGAACAACTCAATAATTATTAGTCATTACGATTTAGAAAAAAGGCCAATATAACCAAGTAAGTGATTGATTAGGACAAGCCTGGAAAGTGGCGGTTTATGTTCTGCGGAAAGAAGACAGAGAAGTTTTCATATGAAATTATTGACGAATTAACAAATAAGTAGATAACCGACCACGTTTATAAAAACACTATAAATAAATAAATAAATGTATCATAAAAATGAGTAAAGCAGGGTCTACACTATGCCGCGGTAGGCCGGACGGGTTGATCCGGGTCCACACCGAAAACGAAGTCGACCGGGTTATTTCTACCTACATTATAGTTTCAACACCAAGACTGGTGACTTCGTTGAAGAGTACTTTTTAGAAATTGGGAATCTGAACTATCCCATAGAAGACGACGTTCTCTATATAAGTCTATTAACACTAAAACTTGTTCGTCATTCCACTCCATCACTTAAAATGAACAATAAAAAACCCTAGTTAAACAAACTGAGACGAAAATAAAATAATTCGTCTAGTTCGGTCGGAGGTTTAATTGTAACTGAAGCCGCTCGGTACGTCCCCACTCTATATTTTTGTTCGGTTCGGCTCGGCTTCCTTTGATCTGTATCTACTTTATGCGGGTGGGGATCGGCACGACCCGGGCCGGCATTTTCTAACCCGGCAAAGCCGCCCGGGGCGTCTACATCAACGCGGCTTAGGCCGCCCGGCCTACCCCGGCATGGTGTGGACCCTACTTAAGATCTTATATTGTCCCTTTTAAATTTTATGGTACTATATATACCCCAATAAAAGTTGAAAGTAGTTTTGGATTTCCCGAATGATTAACAATAGTGTAATATCTCCCAACATCTGCAGATATGTTTTTTCTTAGAAACATCACGTTTATGGAAATATTGAAATTTCCAACTATTTATTGTAATTTAGCGTCTAATTATTAAGTATCGATCTTTCGAATTAGGTCAATTACTTTGTGACTAAAAACTGTAGTAGAAAACACTTAACAAAACGGAATCCCAGAATTTCGAAAATAAATAAATCATGACACAGTAGTCTTTTCCGAGTGTAACATCAAGCAGGACCTGCCAACGAACCCAAAGCTTTCTCTCTATATTTAACGACTTCTTCATTGAATATGTATACCGGCCGTATCAAATGGAAATTTCGCATAGTTTACCTCTTATATATACTTAAATTTGATGAACTCAGATATACATTTCACTTCTTTCATGTTATTCTCTCAAAAGAATGGTTTTTGTTCGCTAACGATAAGAGATTCAGACCCCTGCTAAATTATTTATGTTTCGGATGAAGAAGATCGATAAAATATCCCTAATATAAATCTACTTTTCAATTCACCTCTATATAAATATATACGTTCAAACCCAACTTTGGAATAATTTCCATGAAAAAATTATCTATTATTATGATTATGATTTTAAAAAACCAGTTGATTTATATGTTTCATTGCATTATTTTTTAATAGTAATAATCTCATTAAATATATAACTCAACATTCAACAATCTACCGTGAATCCGTTACAATGTAAATATTTGCAAATATTTTTCACTTTCCCTTTGTTTGGATTGACACTTCTTCCATGGTTTCTCGAATTTTCGTGTTGACTTAAAGGACTGAAAACTCCCTGACGTGCAGTATAATTATTTCCGATTTCTTGTTGATTTTTACGTTCTTTGCAAATACTATCACCGAGTCTATTGTTTAAATTACGTTTTTTATTTTTTCAAAAAAAGATGAAAACATATTGCTTTGCCTACGACGATTGTTTGATAAATATTGATTTTCTACATTAATTCTCGGAACAAAAAAAAGGAATATAACGAGAATTGTAACAAAAAATATTTGCACCAATATTTTCGTTGTTGTTCATAATTTTGATGAACTTTTGCAATAATAAATCGGGTCTACTTAAAAAAGAATCGTTTTATTGTACTTATTTCAATGAATATACACACCTACATACATTTCCACAGATTCTATTTTCACTATTTCATTTTATTGCTAATATTGAATTTTGCAAAGGATACGTTTCGATTTTATAGCAAATTGTACGGAAAGCGAAGGATATAATTTCTCCTGTTGTTTGAATAAGCCGTATCAAATCAGAGTTAAACAGTGAATGGTGCATCAAACTATGATTCTCAATTCTCTCTCCGCGTGCACACGTCTAATTCCTATTATCTGTTATTATAAAGTTATCATAATACTGCATTGATTACTTGATTCCTGATTGGGGAATTATCCTGATACATGAAACCGATGTTTAAACTATAACGATATGATGCAATAAGCAAAGAAACAAAACTTGTTAATGTGGAAATCATTTTAAACCAAAAATCTTAAATACATTCATAAATAATAAACATTTATTAATAATTCGTTTGTGTAGCACGGCGACTAATCATAATTAAATAAAATAATAAATAGATTCGAACAAAACTATTCATCCTTTGATAACAATAATGCTGAATTTATGTATAAAAAAAATTAAATATTTGATGTTTTTTCTTAATAAAACATGATGGATAATGAATAGATGCAGGTGACATTGAAAATTTATCAATAATTATTCCTAATCATTGTGCATATTTATTTGATTCATCGATTTGTTTATCCTTGAAGTGATACAATATCTCAACAGTTATCACGATTATAATGTGTTTTCTTTACTATTATTAGTCTATTAGATACTAATCTAATCAATTATATTGAAAACCAGATATAACATAAATTTGTTTTAAACAATAGTTAACATTGCCCACGATATTTTATATATTAAGGACCAAATTGCACTTTATCTTACTAAGAAATATTGCCCAAAATAATCCGCAATTAAATATTATTTTAAGCAATACCTTACCGACATCTATTCATAAGTATTAACTATTTCGAGTAGGTACAGTATTGTATAAAATAATAATTTAATCGCATCTATTGATAAATAGCAACGTTAGTTACCTCGAAAATGTAGAGTTCTATAAATGTTGCTGAAAACAATACTTTATCGACATCTATTGGTAAGTAGCAACGTTAATTATTTCGAATTAGTAGTGTCCTATTTTATTTTAAATACTGTAGCGACATCTATCAATAAGTAGGAACATTAACTGACTAGAATAAGTAGATACCTAATAAATTAAAATGATTAGTGACATCTATGAATAAATAGCAACGTTAATTGCCCCTTATAGTATATAAAAAATAGAGATTTATTTGGAAGTTTTTCGGTATTGATGAGACAGCAAATATATAAAATTCAATTAAAAACTATTCATTGCTCATATTTTAAATGAAATGTAAGTTGTAAGCTATAAAAAACGTATAATTAAAAAAGAAATATTTATTTGTATAAATTTAAACATAATAGAAAATGGATACTTAAATTTAAATGTTGAATACTGAATAAAATTTGTGAAAATTCTGTTCTGTTGAAGCGTGCAAAACAATAAAATCTACAAATACAATCACATTTGGCTGCTCTTCTGTTCCTAATAATAATGGTTATATATCAATATGAAAGAATTTTCTCAATGTCTTGCGCCATGGTCTTTGCGAGGTCCATATGGTAACATAAATAGCGGTAACTAAACCTAACATGAACAAATATTTGTTATTATCAGTATTTCTCTTAAACCAATTTGTGTATACGCTCATAATAAGAGACAGTCCTCCAAAAGTGACTACAACACTACCACTAGCAACATGTATGGCAGTATTTAAGGACGGTTTGATGTATTGTTTAAGTTCGACATCAAACAAAGAAGTAGTACCATTGATAGCAGAAGGTATACATCCTAATACAGCAATAAGACCGAAAATAGCATGTAATGATTTGAAATGCTCTTTACCTCTATCATTTTTAGTTTTAACTGCTATTATAAATCCAATGGCTACTAATATCATACTTATAACTATGGCTATCCAATGGTAACGAAGTTTTAAAGTACGATCTAATTTCAATCGTCTACCTACTGGATTTTCTTTTGAAATAAACAAAACTCCTTCAGTCATTAAGAACATCCACTAAAACAGAATAAAAATTTTTTGATTCTTCATTCTTTTCATTCAAACATTATGTTAACTCAAATTTCAAACAATCGAAATGACTTTTAATTTAAAAATGTAAATTTTAGAATATACACAACGTAATGTTCACGATTATTGGAGTAGTAGCCATGACTTAACCTATATTTTGATAATTCTAATTCGATACAAAAAACAAAAGAACTCACCCCCAAAGAAAGTAAAAACGGGTGCCATGTGAAAAAATCAAAGGGACGTGAAAAACATGCATACAAAATAAGTCCGACAAATAAGATAACACAAATATGTGAAATTGTAGTCAAGTCATCTTTTAAACCAGGAGGAGGTGTCGGTCGAGGACCCTTCTTGAATTTTTTCTCTTTATCCGCACCACCTTTTTGGTTTGATTTCTCCATTATTTCTTCAGAACCCATTTCTTTTTCTTCAATTACTGAACTATCACAGATTTTCACCTTCACTTCCACTTGCTCGATCGAATTAGAGTGAGAGGGAGACAACAATGATTCGCTACATTGTGGCGGGTTTAATTTAAAATCTTTTGTATGGCTTATCAGCTGCACGTCCTCTTTTTTGGCGATTGTTTCCATTATCTTAGCTAACAGATCTTAATTTTTTTTAAATATTCTACTATTTGTTTTCAAGATAATAATTACGTAATTGAATTTATATGCGATTATTCTTGATGACTTGAATAATTCGTATAAATGTACTTGAAACAATTTGTCTGATATTTATTACGATTGCGTCTTCTAATATACTGCATGATAATATTATAAAATATAAGTTACTGCAGATAACCCTTGCCATTGTTTATACAATATGTTGAGATTAATAAATGCTACAATTAATGTTGATGAATATATACACAAGATGCGTGTATTTTTTTAGCATAAAATCTGTTGTTTATCTTTAGAAAATATGTAATTATTGATGTTATATTCTGAATATCCTCATTAAAATAAAAAAAATTTATTAACTTACATATTCACACTCCATCTTCTGACATTGTATTCATTTCAGATGTGTATGTATAGATTTCTACATTTACCGTATTGAGAAATTATTACTTAGTATATTTGCTTGTAGATGTCGAAGCATATTCTGGTATAAAGTAAATAAATATTTTCTCGATAGTTGAATTGAATTGATTGATAATATTTGTTTGAATATTCTTTTTTTATATCAAGAAACCAATTAAAAGTTTAGATTAATGAATTTTTGTAGAAGATAAAATGTTAGCTCGCTAGTGACATCTGTTGATGAATATTAACACTATTACTTCTAGTGTGCTCTTGGTTTTAATTAAGATTTTTTCTTCAACTCGATGTACATGTTGGAGATCTTATATATTTTAATATGAAACTGAAAACTAATGTAATAATACTTGTTTTTCTAATATTGGAATAAATTTATCGCCGCTTATAATTGTTGTATTGGAAGCTTAGCCAGTGCCCCTTCAACTGATGACATCTATGTTATCTTGACAGCTTTCATAACGGTATCCGCTATAACCCTTCGCTATCGTAAAATACATTTCTTAACCAATCAAATCACCACACGAAGTGTTTGTTGTTTTGTCAGCTTAATAAGTTCCTTATTATAAACAGAGTCTGGTAACGGGAATTCTGTTCTTTTTCATTTGATAGTCGATTGGGCCGGTTCCCAGTTTTCTTAATTGTGCCACGTCGATGTGTGCATTTTCAACAAGTTTCATTTTGTAGTCGTAACATACATTTTCAAAATGATAGGGCGAACGGGTTTGATATTGTTCTTTTTAAAAATAGTTTTTGCCGCCGAAGAAATTAAAGTCGATGAAGGAGTTCTCGTACTTACCAAAGACAATTTTGAAAATGCCGTAAGCGACAACGATTTTATATTGGTGGAATTCTGTAAGTACATATATTCTTTTAAATATCGACAGCACTTTTTGTAATAAAATTTATGTAAACATAGTTTTTAGTACTTGATACAGGTTTTTTATTATAGAAACTGTATTACTGTTTAAACTGGATTAGTTTGAAACTGAGTGGGTTTTATTTTACATTAATTATATGTAACTCCTTTTTACTAATTAAGCACGTATATTATAATGTATAATTTCGATGGAAAAATACGTTTTCTTTATTACGTTTTTCATTTACAATGAAAATATTTCAAATATGTACTGATAAATTAATGTATACAACATTTTTTTACATATGTTAAACATATTTATTTTTATCACAATTGGACATAATTCCTTGACATATTCTCGTGTCGTTCGTATCAAATTATAATTTTTTCATATTATTTCTGTTTATTAATGAGGTTTTTTTATATCATCTTTCAGGATTTCTTAATAATTTTTTTAGTTTCCTTTATTTACCGAAGAAATAGGTTAGTTTGCTTTAAAATAAATTAGAATGCAGCATACTTCAATATTATCATCGTATCCTTGATAAAATTGTGGGTGTATCAAAATTTTATTGCCATATATTCATTTAAAAATTTTAATGATTGTCTAGATAAGGTTATTTTTATATGTAGATGCTCCTTGGTGCGGACATTGCAAAGCTTTAGCTCCCGAATACGCCAAAGCGGCTAAACAATTGGAAGAACAAGGATCGGCGATTAAGCTTGCAAAAGTAGATGCCACCGAGGAGGCAGATCTTGCTGAAAAATTCGGAATCAGGGGATATCCCACATTGAAATTCTTCCGCAAGGGAACACCTACAGAATATTCAGGTAAAATATCGTATTTTTGTTTATTTAGTAGACACTTTCAATATTAATAATGTTTTTTTTGAATTTGGTTTAATTGATTTGTTGATAAAAGTATATTGAACATTCGTATATTAGACGCTTCATGTTGATGCGATCCATTTGCAAATAAAACCTATAGGGA
The DNA here is from genome assembly GCF_026250575.1 of Diorhabda carinulata. Lineage (NCBI taxonomy): Eukaryota > Metazoa > Arthropoda > Insecta > Coleoptera > Chrysomelidae > Diorhabda > Diorhabda carinulata. The sequence continues at coordinate 17,708,837 of NC_079464.1, forward strand.
AAATAAAATCTAACCGTACAAATTAATATATAAAGACAATCAGTTAATTGAGATATCAAATATTTATACAGGGATTATCACAATAAACTACTTGATATTTATTTTTCTTTTTTCATTTAGAAAAAAATATTTAATTAGTATTATTTCAAATCTAAATAAACATCAATATTTTTGGGTTTAGTTATAAGGTTATGTTGATATCAAATTGGTAACGAAAAAAATATTTTAAAACATGTTATACTATATAAAAATGATAATAATGGCGAGTTTTTTTCCACGACAATTACACTGTGTGACGGGCGTTTCGTTAACCAAGTTATCATCTCTTCAGAAACACTTACACTACACTAGCACTACAGTAACACTCACAATTACCAGTCTCTGAAGACGATAACTTGGTTATGGAAACGCGCGTTTGATAGTGTAATGTGAGTGTTGGTGTAGTGGTAGCATACAACAGTGTATTTCTAACTCAGTCAAATGAACCTTATAGTCAATAATGGTGTTTCTTGAGATTTCTTTCGATTTTTCTTTTATTTTTTGTTGGATTTCCTCAATTTTTTTTATAATTATATAGGAGGTAGACAAGCAGATGATATCGTTAATTGGTTATTAAAGAAGACCGGTCCTCCCGCTAGAGAAATAAATACCGTCGAAGCAGCCGAAGAATTAATCGATGGTAACAACGTTATCGTTATCGGTTTTATCAAAGATCAAAGTACCGATCTCGCAAAAGCTTATTTGGAAGTGGCTTCCACGATCGACGATATTCCTTTCGCGATTACATCGGAAGATGCAGTTTTCGAAAATTACGAAGCTAAAGATGATACCTTGGTGTTGTTCAAAAAAGTAATATTACTGTACTTTCGATATTCGATAATCGTATTTTTTTTGTCGTTTTTGTTGCAGTTCGACGAAGGTAAAGTGGTATACGAAGGCGGATCTACCGATGCGGAAATAAAGAAATTCATAAAAACAAATTCGTTACCTTTGTTGGTGGAATTCAATCACGATACGGCGCAAAAGATTTTCGGCGGCGAAATTAAGAATCATTTATTGATGTTTTTGAATAAAAACGACGAATCTTATGCCACCATTTCCGAAGCAGCTAAATCCGTCGCTAAACCTTACAGAGAAAAAGTACTTTTCGTAACGATCGACGCCGAAGAAGAAGACCATCAAAGAATATTAGAATTCTTCGGTATACAGAAGAAAGACGCTCCGGTGGCTCGTCTGATCCGATTAGAAGAAGATATGGCTAAATACAAACCGTCGACTGAGGAATTAACAGCGGAAAATATTCAAAAATTCGTCGACGATTTCTTAGCCGGTAAACTTAAACAGCATCTTTTGAGTCAGGAATTACCTGAAGATTGGGATAAACAACCAGTGAAGGTGTTGGTGGCTAGTAATTTCGATAGCGTCGCTTTGGATTCGACTAAAGACGTATTAGTGGAATTTTACGCTCCTTGGTGCGGACATTGCAAACAATTGGTACCCATCTACGATCAACTTGGCGAACATTTTAAAGATAACAACGACGTTATTATTGCTAAAATGGACGCTACTTCCAACGAATTAGAACACACGAAAGTAACTAGTTTCCCTACCATTAAATTGTTTACCAAAGGAGAAAATCGAGCGATCGATTACAACGGTCCGAGGACGTTGGAGGAATTGATTAAGTTCGTCGAATCCGGTGGCGTAGACGTCGAACCTTCCGAAGAAGAAGAAGTCGAAGACGTCGATGCCGCCAAAAAAGACGAATTGTAATTCCGTGTGTAAGCGAAAGTGAAAAATTGAAAAAAAATGAAATACAAAAAAAACTTATTTATATATATTTTTAGATTCTTCTTCTTTTTTGTACAGAATATTGTTTGTGAATGATATTTTTTTTGGTTAGTGTCCTTTAATTTAATCACTTTATTTAAATCGTTTTTTCGAGAATATTGAAGATTTCAAAAATCTCTTGATACTTTTTTTATAAATTGATTATGTATAAATAACATTTTGTGAATAATTTATATTTGTTCATTAAATGCGTTTCCGATATATCTTTTATTGTTTTATTTCCAATTCCAATACAATTTAAAAGCACCTCGTATACATTAAAAGGTAGAGGTGAGGAAAAGCGCTAATTAATTGTAATATTCTATATCCATAGAAATCGCCAGTTATTGTATACTTAAAAGTTTCTCCCAACTCTACTCTTTCACGAAACGTATATATAATAAATACATTCTATTAATAAACTTGTCATTATAAAAAAGAAGAAAATTATGTCATACAACGTCATGACAAGCATACACTATACTGTCAAATAAACGTAGTCAATTGAAATTTTATACCACCACTAACTACTCTAATATCTAATGATATTAAAATTGATAACTATAACTTCCATTCTACTGCAATTAAATTCATATAATACATTCATATAATAATACAACTTAACATTTTTTATAATAGTTTATTTAAACGAATCTTCCAACTCTACTCTTAAAGGAAACTTGAATAAATTCTGTTGGATCTATACATTATATTTATTTATATAACAAAAACAGAAGAAAATGTTATTTTAAGCAATCGATTAGATATTACGGTGCAAGTGAGCATAAAAGCGCAATTGCCACACTACAATTTTTTTTAATATTGCTACACTTTCAGTCACAGAACTTGTAGTTTCGGTGGTAGTCCGCGTAAGTAAAAGAACGTATAAAACTTGTAAACATAACCACGTTTTTTTCTAGTGGTGTGTTATTAAATAAGAAAATATATTTAATTAAATAAATATGAACTCTGTAAATGACGAAAAACCTCGAATAATACTAGAGGAATATAAAACATCTCGAGTAAGCTACACCTATAAAATATTAAAAATTATAGGTTATTTATAAACTTCATTTTAGAATTTACCGAGTGAACCTACTGTTCTAAACGAACCGTTTTCTATAAAGAATTTCAAAAAAAAATTTAGAATAGTCATAGTCCGAAAGGAAAACGACGAATTGGAATTTGATTTAATAGGATTACATCCGTATTTAGCGAACACGTTCAGGAGAATAATGTTAAGCGAAGTACCTAGTATGGCGATCGAAAAAGTTTTTATACACAATAATACTTCTATAATTCAAGATGAAGTTCTTGCACATCGTTTAGGATTGATTCCTCTTAAAGCAGATCCGAGATTGTTTGAATATAAAGGTTAGTTTTTTTTATTATAATCGTTTAATATTGAAATATTGTTTAAATTAACGTCGAATATTTGATTTAGACGCTTCCTCTACAAACACGGAAAACGATTCACTAGAATTCGAGCTTAAAATTAAATGTAGTTATAATAAAGAAAGTAACAAAAAGGAATCGTCGAGGGTTGAAGATATGTACAAAAATAATAATGGTAATTATTTTTTTTATCAATTTTCTGTTTTACAAATACGTTATTGATATATTTTCAGTATATTCGAAACATATAAAATGGATACCGATTGGAGAACAACAAAAAGAACGTTTCAAAGAAATCGACGTCGGTCCAATCGATTCTGATATACTTATAGCGAAAATGAGACCAGGACACGAATTGGACATTAAAATGGTGGCTGTTAAAGGAACTGGTAAAGACCACGCTAAATTTTCACCTGTCGGTAAGCTACAATAACTGAAAACTTTTCCGTATTCCTATTTTCTGTATTTTTCTCGTAGCTACGGCTTTCTACAGAATGATGCCCGATATAAAACTAATAAAAGAAGTGACCGGCGAATCCGCTTACAAACTTCAAAATTGTTTCTCCCCAGGCGTTATAACTGTAAAAGAAGAAGAAAACGGAAGAAAAATTGCAGTGATTAATAACCCTCGGTATGATATAGGCAGCAGAAACGTTTATAGATACGACGATCTTAAAGATGCCGTTATTATGACAAAAATTCAAAATCATTTTATATGTAAGTGAAGTGCTTGAAAAAAAACTTGTGGGTAAAACTTTTTTTCTTTTTCTTTTTCAGTTACTATCGAATCTGTGGGTGCTTTGAAACCGGAGGACATATTTAAAGAAGCCGTTAATTCATTGAGGAGCAAATGTGCTTCATTATTGGAAGAATTAAATTTATAATTTCATTTTATATTTGAAATAAATGTTTTTAATATCATAAAACGATCTTTTTTCCCCATAAAAATCATTTAAATATAGCGGAAAATTCACTTACACACTAACAATTCACTAACCCTTAACAACGAACATAAATTTTTCACTTACACACTTAACAACTCAGTAGACTATTCACTAATACTTTACAATGCACTTAACGACGTACTAAATTATTCACTTACATACTTAACAATGCACTAGACTATTGACTAACACTTAACAACGCACTAACTAATGACTATTCACTTACAATCTAATTTATTTTGACCCATTAGCGCTCAATTTAACTAACCTAACCAAACAAATTACTTTTTTGCAAACGATATTATGAAAAAAACGTTTTGTTACATTAATTGAAGATTAACGCACAGAACGTGTCTTAAGAAGAAACACATACTTTTGTTATTCTTGGGATAAATTCAAATTAAAAAGAAATTTAGACGTGTAATTTAAAATGTCACAAAAAAATTAAGTTACAGAAAAACGTTGCCATGAAATCAGTATTCAAACGTTAAGTCCATTGTTGTCTGTTGTTAAGGTAGGTAGCTCCACCAGTTATTCAGTGGAAACAACATGGAGGATTTTAGATGACATATTTTTATTGCACTAGCGTCTCGATTGGTAAGAAGTAGAAATAACTTTCTTTTGCTGAAATTTAGATGCTTCTTATTGGGTATGTTTAGTGGATTAACGTCTCTAGCTACTCTAAAGCTTCTAACTTACCTTCTTCTTTTTTAACATCATTAAAGCTAAAAAGTCAACAATCATAGATTCGGAATGGAAAAATTTTTTCGACAATTAGTTAGAAGCTTGTAAAAGTGTATTCATCTCAGTGGAGAATATTTTGAGAAATAATAAAGCCATATCCAATTATAAATGTTGGTTTTTATTTATTTACCTCAAAACTTGTATACCAACCCTCGTATACATAGTCACTTAGTTTAATTCTCTCATATAGTTCAAGAAACTTTCCTCGTTGTTAAACGTTTATAGTTTTCACGAAATTTCCTTTCAATACGTTCTGGACATATATAATTAGCTAGTATGTATCCAAAATATTAATTGTTTATAACAATGAGAATTAACTAATCCAAACACATAGGAAATTACGCATTTTTAGGTTATATGTTTGAAGTTACTGCTTCCCTTAGAATCGGTTTAATTTACTAATTAGCATATGGTGGTGTTTCATTATACTTAATTACCGTTGAACAACGTAAAACCGTACTTCTAAAACGCGGAATATCTAAAATCCGGATTAATTCGTTCCTATCGTAATTTTTAGCTTCTATATTTGACACAAGATGGCGAAACCATACATAACGATATAATGAAGAATATGTTTTAAAGTATTTAATCTTTTTGTTATTATTATTTTATAAATATGTTTTTGTGCAGTATTAAACGCGATTTTATTATATTATATGCATACTTCTCTCTCTGTTTAAGTTATTATGTAATGCGATATTATTTCTAGTTAACGCGATAGATGGCTGCACCAAAAATGCGTGGAAATGTTCGTATGATATAAAATCAGGTACTAGCGATTTCGGATTTACGATGTTGTACTGTATTTTATTTAGATTGAATTTTTAAGTTTGATATACAAATATATGCGTTTAAATGGTTTGTTAGCTTCCATAAATAAGAACTTGCAATATTAAGATTTTATTTATGTACTTTGGAAAAATATTTACGTATGCTATTATTTTTGACTGTTTACGCATTGTCTACGCATTTGGGGATAATCGATTTGAATGAGGTAACCGCGATTATTTTTAGAAAAAAAAATATCGTAGGCGAACGGTGTAGGCATATATATTTGTTCATTCATCTAATTTGAAGTAAGGAATTTTGCGTCATAAAGCAGTTTATTATGAAACATTCTTTCAAAAATCTACACTAATAAGTAGAATTATTAAATATATATACGGAGAAAAGTTAATTTTCTATTAATCATAAAATATAAATATGTCTTAAAGTACATCCAATTCTTCATCTAATTAATTTTTATATAATTTATTAACGTATCAACACTGTCCGAATTCATTTAAACTTTTGTTTATTAGAAAAATAACCAAGTAGTGTACTAAGCATCGAAAATAAAAGAGAAAACTCGCCCAATTCTGTATTTACCAAATTAAAAATAGATTTTGGCCGGCGTAAGAAGTTGTGCTAATATTTGAAAGTAGCGCGTATCGGGCTTCAGTCCAGTTCTCAACACTAAGAGACGCCGATCTCCGAATAATTTAAACGCCTTTTGTACCCCCCGAACATTCGACAAAATGGTTTATGAGTCCGATTTTTATACGACCAGAAGGCCTTATCGTACAACCCCCACGATATCGTCTTACACGATTTCGGTAAGTGATTTTTTTAAGTTTGATTTTCCTTTTTTTATATTTATCATGGGACGTTGAAAACTCCATTTTGGATAATTTAGAAAATCGCATTTATAACCTACGAAAATGGTTTTAACAACAGCTTCCGAATTTTGATAATCTTCATATTTTTATTTGATTTATTTTAAAATTTCAAAAAATTAAACGTTTTTATGTATAGATTTCTGGAAGGAATAATTCGTTGGTATTTTTTCAAACAAATAGTATGCTAAAAATAGAAGAAGAACGTTTTTAAGTTTATAAGTGGAGTTTTTAATTTTTATCAAACTTTATATTACGAACAAACCAAATTTAAAAAAGATCAACATAATAATGTAAAGTTTGAGATATTAATTAGTTTACTAACACTTTTAAATGATAATTTGCAATAAAGATAATCAATATATACAGTGTCAAAAAAGAAAATTGCGTTTCTAGTTTTTCTCTAACACATATATAGGAAAATACGAATTAGACGAAATTGGAATCAAAATTTTCTATTTTGACAATGTATTGAATATATTTTGAAAATACGTAGTTTGGCTATCAATAATGGTTTTAAGGTTCTAACTACTCAGTTATAATTGATCATTTTTTGTTGAATGTTACGTGAAAATGGACGAACTTTTTTAAAAATTCGTCTTCTAAAAACATTGAAATTTTCCCATACAAATGCGTAAAGTTTTTGTATATGAAATCCCCATAGACTGAATAAAATCTTAGTTTATAATAAATTTTATTATAAAATGCTTTTTGCTTTGATTTAACAATTAGTTGACGCCTAATAGGATTTGAAATTAGACGCGATTGTGATCTGACCTATACGTGTCCGTAAATCTCACATAAATGTTAAAAAAAAATAACTTACGACGAATATATTTTCATAAATAAAAAACGTTGAAATCCTGGTATAAAAATTCGACTTGAATATTCTCATAAGTTCTGTAAAAGTTTTGGCAATCAACTCCAAATGATTTGCTCATTGTCGAATAGATTCCTTGTGAATAAAGTTGTGCGTTGCCAACAATCTATTATTAAATATTGTTATTTAAATTAAGTAGAAAAAAAAAACAATTAAATTTCAAACTCCAGCTGTATTTAAACAAGTTTCAAATAACATTTATGGTATATTCGAAGTTGGTGATTGTTTTATTTAATATTTCTGAATTTATTTAAATATATAGAAAATAATTATCTAAACTGAGTAGTTTTTTTCTTAATAATGCGCTTAGATTTGGCCTCGGACGAACAGCACTGATGTCTACAATTCTTACAGAAACGTGAGATACCATGGGAGAAAGTGCCGTTCGTGCCGAGGCCAAGTCTCGTCCCGGATCCGATAACGGCTTTCGGCAAAAAGAAATCACCATCGGAACCAGTTAAAACCGAAAGAAAATCCATTTTATCTCCCGAAGAAAGAGCAAAAATCAAACCTAAAATTCTACTAGAACCCGTCAGGCCTTACGTATCCGCTAGAGACACTACCAGAGAAAAAGTTTTAACCAAAGTTTCGAAAAATACCGTTCAACCAGATAATGATCACATGGATTACGTTTTACCTAGATTACATAAAGTTGCAGAATGTCCGGATCTGCCTTATAAACGACGAATGGTGATCAATTCCGATATGCCACCAGTTTGGTAGACAAAAAAAAGAAGTTACGCAACGAGACACTTTAATTGCAATGAGCAATTATTTTTAACAACACAATGTTCATTTTAATTACGAAAATTTCCCATAAAGGCTTCCACCACGTGATTAATACGACAAATCAAGTTATGACTAATATTCCAAACATATTTGACAAAACTCTAAAAAAATATCGATACACATATCGATGAATAAGTTTCAAATATGATATGATAATATTTAGTATTTAGTATTATTTGGTTCATTCGATTTGGAATCTGAGCTGAATCAATATTTTAAGTAAACCAATCTTCAATTATTCTTCTTCTTTCCACATACTCAAGATCTTTTTATCCTCGTATTGGTTTCTACCAAGTTCAATGACATTGAATTCACAATGGTGGGATGGTAGCCTTAAGGCCGCTTGTCATGATGCAAGACAACGTGCAAGAAATTGCACGAAATTTATCGCAAAGTCAATATATTGCATAGATGAATATTGCGTTTTATTTAATATTTATGTGCGGTTTAAAAATGAAAATAATAAAACTAAGTAAAGTGAATGGTCAGTGCATCACTAGCATTAATTATAACTTCTGTTACTTTGATTTTGGAGTGTGATAGGCAGAAAAGAGGATTAATCAAAATCCCAACCTCAAATTTCATTTAAAATTTTTGTCCCTAGCTTAACGACGAAAATAAAACTAAGTTTTACGAAAATCAGCTCATCTACTGAGCCTAAAATAACTAAATTTTCAACCTGCACCCAAAATAATTTCACCAAACCGATAAAGTTGCAAGTGCGAGGAATATTGCATTGCAAGTTGTCTTGCATCATGTCAAGTAGCCTTAAGCTAAATTTCATCGGCGTATGTTTTTTATCAAGGAATATTGCGTGTTGCGTTGCATTGCAAGTTGTCTTGCATCATGTCAAGTAGCCTTAAGCTGAATTTCATCTGCGTATGTTTTTTATCAAGGAATATTGCGTCTTGCATTGCATTGCAAGTTGTCTTACATTATGTCAAGTAGCCTTAAGCTAAGTTTCATCGGCGTATGTTTTTGATCAAGGAATATTGCGTGTTGCATTGCATTGCAAGTTGTCTTGCATCATGTTAAGTAGCCTTAAGCTAAATTTCATCTGTGTATGTTTTTGATCAAGGAATATTGCTTGTTGCATTGCATTGCAAGTTGTCTTTCATCATGTCAAGTAGCCTTAAGCTGAATTTCATCTGCGTATGTTTTTGATCAAGGAATATTGCGTGTTGCGTTGCATTGCAAGTTGTCTTTCATCATGTCAAGTAGCCTTAAGCTGAATTTCATCTGCGTATGTTTTTGATCAAGGAATATTGCGTGTTGCGTTGCATTGCAAGTTGTCTTGCATCGTGTCAAGTAGCCTTAAGCTAAATTTCATCGATGTATGTTTTTTATCAAGGAATATTGCTTGTTGCATTGCATTGCAAGTTGTCTTGCATCATGTCAAGTAGCCTTAAGCTAAATTTCATCGACGTATGTTTTTTATCAATAAATAATGCGTCTTGCATTGCATTGTACGTTGCATCTTGTCAAGCGGCCTTTAAGATTTCACGACTCGATTTATTTTAGCAATTTGTAAAAGTCCAGAGATTTGTGAATAAAACCATCGATTTTAGATTATAATTCGATTTTTATTGATAGATCGAGTCACGTGTTGGAACATTTTCACCGATTCCAGTTTAGATGCCTTTAAAATATTTAGTTCTAGTTTCTATTTATCAAAATATTGGGTAGTTTTTCTAAAAATTTCTTATTTTTTAGTGTCTTGATGCGTTCTTCTTCATATTGAACATATATCTGCTTTTATATTATTTAATTTCATTATTATTTGTTCCGTATTGATAGCAAACTAGTTTTAAATTAGTAATATGTGAAGAGATGCATTTTTGATGTGAATTTCGTTAAGGCTTTTAATTTTAATAACACACGCTTATAGTTTTTAACCAGAGTTACATTATTTTGTTTATAAATATTTGAGGGATATATAAAACAATAAAATAATTTAAAACGATGTTTTATTTTTATTGTTAATTGAAAGTATACATTGCATGAAAAATATACACATACAAAAACTGAAACATATATTAACAAAACTACCTATCCGTCCTATATACGTATATCCTTATTTTCGAAAAAAATCTATCAAATTAAAGGTAAGTCATCAAATTATTTCATCACATCTCTTCGTTTACATTGTCCAATTGTACGAATTTAATTTTCAAATGTGGAAATTATTGTTAGATTCGATAATAAAATTTATTTTCGACTACAGTTCGTAATATAGTTATTTAGAATATCTGTCCGTGTCTGTATCAAAATTGTTGAAATTCAAAACTAGATTTTACGCTCAAAATAAATTTGCGTTTTGCTTTTCAGAAAATCAAAAATAAACCATATTCTCGTCTCGTATTTACATTTGGTATATTGCCAGAATATATTAAATTGTACGCAATCGTTTCGTTTTTGCCTCAAAGAACAAAAAAAAAAAGGATATAAAATGAATTTCTTCGAAAAAAAATCTATTCAAATGCCTCAGGATGGTCCCGACAAGGAAAACACAAAAATTTTCGTAATAAGAATCGTCAAGCTCTTCAAAATTTACCCATTAACAATCGACATCATCTTTATATTGTTGGAAAATCTCCGAGCTATTTTTTAAGGCCTGGGAACAGAAAATATTCTGATGAGGCTAAATCTGGCGATTAGGTAGCAATTCAAACTTCAATTCATTAATTTTGGCTATTATTCTAAACGCGGACGTTCAATAACTTTTATATCTTCAAGGTAGTCAATGAAAATTATCTCACGAGCATCCTAAAAGAACCCGACGCCATTACCTTGCCTGCAGATCCTGCTTTGGAGCCGGTTTTACCTATTAAATAACGTGGCATCTTCAAACACTAATTTAGGTTAAGACCTCGTCCCATAATAAAATATCGGGTAGATGTATTTGAAGAAATCTATGTCTATTTAATTGAAGTTTCCACGTCAGTCGAAGAACGAAGAATGTTTGTATTACTTTTTCATAATTTGAAAATCTTGAGGAAAATCTTTTCCAATTATCATATTTAGATATTTCAGTCTCGTAAAGATTGATACGCCATCTGTTGTTTTTCCAGTTTTGTAAGACCAAATTATGAAGTGAAATAAAAAATAAGTTATTCAGAATTGACTAGATATTAATTTATTATAATCAAAAGTAATTTGATTGGATATAGAAACGAAGAGTGACTTTTTGATAGCGAAAAAAATAATAAGATAATTTTTGTCCATCGATGTAACGTTTACTGTATTAGTAGTCGATAGTTATCAGCTTTATTACTTACTATTCAAGTTTAAACTAAAATTCACTGTAAAACGAAATAAATTTCCCATAATAATTGGTAAAATCCTGACGAAAGATCAAATGAATGAACTACACCGCCCCGAAATCAGGATTCAACCATTATCTGGGACGTATTCAGTATATGTTTATTCAAATTTTAGTTTAAACCGTTTTGTAATATTCCTTTTATTCGTCTATTCCTCACAATGTCATTCTTCTTCTTTTTTCCTCAGACGCCAAGACATTATTTGGTAACTGAAACGCCGGAACGCAGCTACAAATCAGCGGAACAAGTCTACTCGTACTCTTACAATTCCGATTCTAATCGATCCGGTTACGGTGCACCTCAATCTCGTTCTTATTCTTCCTCAGAAACGGTCACCAGGTCTTCCACTGGAGGTCCTGGTGGCTACAACTACTCTTCTGAACGTACGTCACGCACCAGAGGCGATGGTCCCGGAGGTTATAGCTCTAGCTATAGCTCTACCACTTCCGGTAGATTACCAGGGGGTACTACTTACCGCCATTATTCATACCGCATCTAAATCTTTTGGAATCTTGATTTAGAAGATCGATTCTTCTTATATATTGATCACTTTTTAATTTTTTTTGATGTGATAGTTTATTTTGTTTTTAAATTAGTGGATATATGTACAGGGTGTGTACAAATTTTCGTATAATTAGACGAAATCAAATTAGAAATAGGAAGTCATTGATTAAGGATTAATAAATAGTAAAAAATGCAGTGTTTTGTAAAAGTATGATAATTGAAAACGCCCTATACATGTATTCTAACATTTTTGTAGTTAGTAAAGCACGTGGTTGAAATAACAAATCAATTTAGTAGAAGTAAAATGGATAAATTGAATTTTTGCTTCTGAAATATTAATTAAAAAAAATTAACTGTTTTCTGTAACAGGGAAACGAGGTTATACAAAGATTGGTTCAATAAACATAATGCCTCGAGCGCTAATTTCTTTTTAAAATCAGATTTCTATTGGAAAACAAAAATAATATTTGAAGGTTATTTCGAAATATTCTTTATAATAATGGTTGAGTGATGTATGAATTTTTTGCGATAACTTTCAAAGTTTATCATCAAATTAACACAAACACCGACTGAGTTTTTTGTTGTATACATTCTAATTGTGTTTATGATTATAGTTTATAGTATTTGTTTGTGAAATCAAAATTTTGTACCCTTTTTATTTTTCGAATTATAATAATTTTTGTTATCTACCTTGTAATATATTTTATGAACATAAATTCGAGTTTTCTTTTCCTTAATATTTTTCGTAATCTCAACATCCTTTCCTCACCTTCACCCACTAACATTGTATGTGTTTATTTTTTCAAAAAATATGTTTTTTTTGTTCCATACAGTGTGTGATACAGTTTGACATAATTATCGAAACGAATATTTTTTTTGATAATTTGAAATTGATATTTTTCACCTTGTTTTTTTGTATAGTACTAACTATCCATATATATTATTTATCCTTGCTTTTCCTTTCCTCAGGGAGTGCCTTCTAGACAAGTTAGGGTGTTGCCGGGATTAGGAAAAGTGAGTATTATTTATTTTCAACAACGTAATAGATATAAAGAAGCAAATTTTGAACAAATATTGAACAACGTAATCAGATATTGATAATAAATTTGAATTTGATACCAAATTTTTTTCTTTTTCTTTGTACTAATGCACCAAGTACAAAAATATGTTCGAAATTTGCACTAAATTGGCTATTTTATATTTTCTTTTTCTTCTATTATCTCATTTAGTAATTTTAAGTTATAATCAAACAATAAGCACAAAAAATTACTTCAAAAATATTTACAATTTATCATCAGTACTCACTTAATTTGAGCTCGAGAAGGGTAAGCTCTTTTTTTTCCTGTACGAAGGGAATTCCTCATGTTCACCCGTCGTGTCGTCGGACTCTTTTAGACTTAAACCCCGCTGAATTCCTACTCTTTTTCTCTTTGGTTTCTATTATATCATAGGTGTACTTCCAGGACTCCTGTTATTCTAACAAGCTTTTCATCATGCTGGTAATGGTAAAAATACATCTACGTTTCTGGGTATACACCTCTTCACACCTGAGCAGTGGGAAAGCTTTACTAGGTGTAATATACCTCACTGCACTAAGTGCATTTAGAAGTATCCGATCTCCGTCTGGTATAAAGATACTTTCGATAACATAAGTTTCTTGTTCATCCAAACTTCGATAACAGGAATGAATCGGCCATATATTATATTGTACCATATCGTTTGTCACCTCTGGTTAATATCTTCAGCCTTCGACAGTCCTTTGTACCTGATTCTTTTACTTCTGCTCCACCGGTAGACGCTACATATGCGAATAATTATCTTCTTCTGTAGTCGTATCTGCTTAGCATTAAATGTTTTTCTTTCGTAGACAGTTTGTCTATGGCCACGCTCAAAAGGATTTTCCTATTAGATGCTCTAGGACTGCTAATGTTTGGCGTTATACTCGTCAGAGCTGCAAGACTTTTCTCTGCTTTTACTTTACTTTTTAAAGTTTCGTGTCTAGGTAAATACCTAGGTGTGTCGTAAAGACAGCTTCTGGTTTTTGTGGCGCTAGCTCAAGACGTTTGGTATTCTCTTTTTATCAAATCTCAGACCAGTCATCTACAGTTAAGGATGAAGTTCTTTAAGAACCAACGACGTACGGAATGCGTTCGATTGAACGTCAGTTTGTATTTGTTGTTATATGGTGATGCATTTTTTTTTTGAAAATTCGGTATATTTTTAAAGAATAAGTGGGTATATTTTTTTGTTATTTATTTATAGGTACACGTGACTTATACGTACGATCGTATAGTACCGTATGTGGGGCACAAAAGGTTGACGGTCGTGACTGCTCCGCCGAAAGTATGGGCGACGCGGCCCAGTGTCCTTCAACGCGAATACGACCGCATAGAAAGTAAACTTCGACCTTGGAACGGTTATTCCGCGACAAATCGCTACCTCAACTCTAATTCGGCTGTGGTAAGAATCAAGAAATAATATAAATTAAAGGACATGTCGCCAATTTAAGAAATTGTTTAGTAGTTTATTACGAAAAAAACAATAATTTTGGCCGAACTGTAAAGGTTTTCATTACTATTCGAAAGCCCACTATTATTATTATTTGAGGTATATAACAATAAATTATTGAAGAGAAGAAGATCTAAGCAATTTCTTTCAAGTTGGTACGATGAAAATATTTTTAAAAGAATCTGGAGAATTATACTTCTTTGCTATTTTTACTTAATTTCAAAGTACAAAAACAATTATTTTAAATAGAAAGTTTATTGGAAATGTCAATGATAAGTAATTATTCTGGTCTATAACTTAATTCGTGCGTTTTTTTCCAAATTTGAACGTTTATTTAAGAAAAACATGTACTAAATTATTGCCCATCTGGAGCTATGACCTTTTCCCATCTTTCTAGTAATTTTTGGATCCCATCCCAAAAGAACTGCTCTGGCTTGGCAGCCAAGAATGAATCAAACCATTTTTTTATATCTTTCTCTGATGTAAACCGTTTTCCAAATGTAGTCAGAAGGTGCAAGGTCTGGGTATAAGGCGGGTAAGGTAAAACTTCCCATCCACTGTTTTCCAAATAGTGTTTAACCGGAATAGCAACGTGGGGCCGAGCGTTGTCATGATGAAAAATCATTGCCTCGCATATTCCGGACGTTTTTCGGCAGTGCTCTCTTCGATAGCGTTCTTAATTGATGGTTTTTTGTGCTTGGGGTTGTCGTAATGGATCCATTTTTCATCACCAGTAACAATTCGATGCAAAAAGGCAGCATTTCGGACATGCAAAATCGTCTTTCGACGTCTCTCGGCTTGAGTTCATGCGGAACCCAATTTCCTTGCTTTTCAATATATGCAGCTGCTTTTAAACGTTTTGAAAGGGCTGCTTGAGTGACACACGAAGATTCTGCGAGCTCTTTTTGTGTTTGGCAACAATCTTCATCTAGTAATGCTTTCAGTTCTTCATCTTCAACCTTTTTTGGCTGCCAAGGACGTTCATCGTCTTCCAAGCCAAAATCACCACTTTAAAATCGTGCAAACTACTTTAGGCACGTTCGTTCAGCTAGAGCATAAATTTTCACCAAAATACGATGACTTTCGGCAGTATTTTTCTTTATATAAAAGCAATGAAGAAGAACTCCCCGCAAAAACACTTTTTCAGAAACAAAGTTCGACATATTTGAGTGAAAAAATTATTGTTTTTAACGCTTCAAATAAATTAAATGTACTGTAAAGACATACAATAAAAGTAGCTTTCCAAAGCGGGTTCGGAATATTGGAACGATGTAACATTATACAAGTTACGCCATCTTTTATCAAACCGCACGAATTAAGTTATAGACCCATCAATATAATTAGTAATTAAGCATTTCCGATATTTTTCTTCGAAGGCATTAAAAACTACGACATAAATTGAAAATTCATTCGAATAATTCGAAACAAAAATATATTTCATGTAATTTGTTTCAAATTTATCCAGATTCTAGAAAAAACGTGATTTGGTCTGTATCATTTTTTTTTATATATAACCGATAAGTATCTGGGAGTTTGTTGTTCGTCCTTCGATTTGTTTTGTCCCATTTTCCATAATATTGAATGCTCGATATAATAGAGATCGTGCTTTTTATCGAAAACGCTACATTCTTGTAAATTCTTCATTTTATTTTTCAATTAAATGGTTTCTCACTTCATAATTGATATAATAACGATTTTAGTTAATAGTAGAATGATCTCGTTTACTATAGTGACCAAGTCACGTGATAATTTGAGCTCGATTTTTGCACTTGCGAATTTATACTGACACTTCGTTTTTTTAAATTTTTTTATTGTATTCACCGCTTGAATTCCTCTCATCAGCGCAATATGCTTTTTTGTTTTTTCAACTTATTTTTGACAAGCCTAACAACATGCACGCTCAGCCGATTTTTGGCTTGAAGAAAATTGAAATATTCAGTCAAATAAGTACGTTCTATCAATATAATTATATTTATATATATATTTATATATACACGACGTTTCGAGTACAATTATTACCGTCCTCAAGACTATTTATTCCCCTTTATTCGTTTTTCTACATTTTTTTTCTTTCCTACGTCCATTATTTCCAGCTTCCTACAACTTACATAACCTGATATGATCGATTTATTAGAATTTTTCTATACAACAATTTTTTTCTTAAAATTATTAATCCAAAATAAACAATTACCATTATTGCATTGATAAGTGAAATATTTTTGATTTTTCATGTCTTATGCTCCACCTCTCGTGTTTTAAAAATATAATCAAACGAGGATCGTACCAGAAGTACCTGTCTTGACATAAAGATGGCGGTAATTTTTTTAAAAAATACCAAAAAATAGTTTGAAGACACCACGTCGTTTGCCAGTCATCAATAGTGAACGTTTTCAGTAAATTTGTAAAGTAGCAAAGTTTAGACGAGACCGTACGACCTTCAAAGACAAGTAGTTGACCAAATGAGGTGACGACTCCAAAAATATTGAAGAAAATCCACAAAGTGGAATTGGCAGACATTGTAGGCATTTCATAAAGGAGTTAAATTGCATTTTGGCTGGAAATTAGAACATGAGAAAGCTGTGCGTTGCGTTTGCTCACAATGGAACAAACACACCGTCGTGAAGATGTTTCCATCGAGTGATTGGCAATGTTTCACATAAATTTTTGGGCCGTTTCATTACGTGGTTCCATCACTTCACCCCCGATACAAAATAACAATCAAAACAATCGATTGAAAAGGGAAAACCGGCACCAAAGGGAGCAAAGATCGTTCCATCTGCAGTTAAGGTTATGGCGTCGGTTCTTTGGGATGCGCATGTGATAATTTTCATTGACTATTTTGAGAAAGGAAAAACTATCAACAGCGAGTGTTATTGCAACGTTTGAGCGAAGAAATTAACCGTTTGGTTAAGAAAAAAGTGTTGTTTAATCAAGACAATGCACCATCTCACATGTCCATTATTGCAATGGCCAAAATTAATTACTTAAAAGTTTGAATTACCACTTCATGCTCTCTATTTGCCAAATTTAGCACCATCGGATAATATCCTGTTCTCAGACTAGAAGAAATAGTTTGGTGGACAAAGATTTTCCAACAATGAAGTGCTAATGGCTATTTTGAAGAGCTTCACGATTCCTATTAGCTAAAAGAATAATAAATATATTTTTTCCCAAAATTGTTGTGTTTTCTTTGTTGGGCGAGGTACTCCTGGGGCCATCCTCATTATAAGTATTACAATTCATGTCTCATGGTATATATTCTATATTCCATGTATCATATATCATGTTTCAAATCTGAAACTAGTTAATTTTTCATACGAAATGTATTGGGGGTGGGAAATTGATAATAAAAATGAAAATTATAACTTTCAACTTAAGTATTTTTTATTACTACAAAATATTTTTCTATTCACTATGTATCCGTATTATTTTTATTGCTTTCTATTGCGATAATGCCATTTTATAAAATGGATATTTGCACTTTCCAATAATTTTATGATATGGAATAAAATTTCCATCCGTCTTTAAGGAAGAAAACCAGATAATTTTATTTATATTCCTACTTCATATTTATTCTTTCGCGAGCCGTTTATTCCATTAATTTTCCAGAAGATATACCTGGTTAATGGAACGCAAGGAACATCAGCTGCCTTAGGGCTTTCTCTTTATATTTAAGAAATACGAATAATCTCGATGCTCTTTTCCAGAACGAACAATCTGAAAAATAATCCTCTTTGTATATAATAAATTAATGAAATCTCTGTAGCCCTAATTTTTTAATTATCGTGTGTCACTATTATAAAAATGGTTTTTCATTACAGCAAGAGTTTCAAAACGAATGCGGGAATAGTCTTTTGTCACTTATTTTTTATATTGTTTTCTTGTTTCGGCTTGTATTCATATTATTTATTTATAGAAAAATGGTTAAAAATGTAAATTAGGGAAATTACACCCTAACGTAGATAGTCGGTTGGTAGCACTGATTTACGTTTGACAGTTGATAATATTATTTCAACTAAAACGTTTGCTCGAATCAGAAAAATCTCATCCTGTAAGTGGAATGTGTCTGTTGAATACACCATTAGAAGGATTATTCTCACTCTAAAAAGTGACACATAAAAATTTCATTATATTAAACTATCCATTCATTTATTCCATGACTAATATTTAAAAATTGAAATAACCTCACACAACGTCCAGTCAACTGCCAAAATGAAACTAGTATTCAGGGATACCAATCCACTGCAGGAAATTACCAAAGTATTAATTATAAAATTTAAATGATTAGTTTGAAAATTTATTAAAAATACTGTGTATCTCAGAATAATAAAACCTATTCTTATAGTAATTTTACTCACTTACTCACCGAATATTATAATTCAATTTTATGACGGTTTTTATGGTATAAAAATCTACCATTACCTTAATAATTTTCTTCTTGGAAGCGTTCTTTGCATTGACGTAATCTTTGCCACGGCGTGATGAGGCCTACAACTACAAAGAACGTGGATTTCGATACGCTTGGTTACTTTTTATATGCGCGGGTACCAAAGTATACAATATCTACATAAATTTACACAGATAATTTTCTTCGACACCAAATACATCGATAACTTTTCATATATAATAATAAGTCTTTGTGTTCACTTCAAAAAAGCTTCATTCATAACCATATAACATACAAAGTGAGTTTCATTGTTTTGTTTATAAGGATCTTCTGATCCGGCCGGTATTATGGTGGTATTAACATCGTTGCCAGATCTTTCCTTTTTCCGGAAAAATAAAGTGCTTTGTTATTTCAAATACATAACCCTGTATATTTTTCGCTTTTCGAAATCCTTAAGAAATAATATTAGGATATGGTGATAGGTGTAGAAGTCAAGAAGAAACTTGTAATATCTTTAATAATTTATATCCTAACCGAATTCCCACAACAAGATTTACTATCGATATATTTAAAAAGTTTAACGGAACTTGTTCGGTAAAAGATTTATCCAAATCAGGACGAAGAAAAACTGCATTAACTGAAAATAAATTTTTAGATGTTTGTGTCTTGTTAGGGAACTAATGAAAATCCATACAAGGTTTGTTCAACAGTTGTCAGATGACGATTTTGATAGACGCGAAGAGTTTGCAGATCTAAAATGTGACAAACAAAACTATCCAAATTTTTTAAGGCCACTTTTTGTATTAATGGGAATGTAAATTATTGATACTGTTCACGTAACAATCCTCGTTGGATGCGCGAATCCAATAACCCAATATCCCGAAAAACTGAATAATAAGCGACAAAATAATTAGTCCTTTTTTCATTGAGGGTGAGGGAGAGATTATTTCTTGTGGGGTCATTTAAAAAACATCGTTTATAAAACAAAACCTGCCAATATTCGGGAATTAAAAGATTATCACAAAAATAAGGAGAATTGAGCAATCAGGGATGTTGTAAATGTATTGCAAAGATTTAAAAATAAACGTCTACGATTTATTAAAATTAGTTATAAGATTTTTTTCATTAATACTTTTTGTCGTTCTTATAAACAAAACTCTATGTGTCTTTTTCGTAATCCAGAATTTTTGTATACATATCGAATATTAGTCACTGAATTCATATATATCTTAATTACTTCGACAAAGAACAGGGTTGTATTTAGCACAAGTATTGAGCTTTCGAAATGGTAACCAAATAATTCAAACTCTTCGACTAAAATCTTACATACTTCTTTTGACCTGCTCGTTTGTTTAAAAATTATCAGAATTTCATAAATATTGAAATTATATTTTTCAGTAACTTGTATGAAGTATTGTCTAGTATCAAAAGTCAATTATTTATTTCTAACGAAGTAGTTTCCTTCGAGAATCGATTTGAAGGCACACAAAATTAGAATATACCCTAAAATAGCAATGATATTTTGTTTATACCAAGTTTTCGTGATGGAAAATACACGACCTGAAATAATTCCCTAAACAGATAAATGTTTTGTTAAGAAACACTTTGTTTATGAATGAATATCTTAGCACGCTGTAATTATATACTAACTATCATTACCATATACCCTCCTACTAGTTTAGTAGTGTTTCATTATGTTAATTGCTTAGAATAATCACAAAAGTTCATCTATATCTAGAAAATTGTAAGAAGAAAGTCTGAAAAACAAATCGAAGCTATTTTATATCAGTTATCGTCTATAATCAATTTCCTAGGTTTGTCTTAGCTTCTGATATATTTCGATTGTAAAATTCTCAAAAATCAAATGCCTAATTGATTAATTTTTTCGATAAATTTCTTATCTACATCTTGTTTATTGTTGTGTTTCTACAGATATCTCATTTTACTAATACGACTACGATATTGCCTCTCCTTTCTGCAACGTAGTAAATCTCCTCTTTTATTACAGCGGACTTACTATGTAAGCTACCCAATAACGGGATCTGACTACTACTCCACCAACATATCTTCATCGTCCTCTTACCCGAAGTTATACCGGTGGTACTATTCGTTTCCGAAGGAATACTATTCGTATTGGCCGTTATACAGGACTTATCTTACAAACTATTTGAGGAACTACTATTCGAACACCGATTGGCCTAGTTACTATTGGTCGACTTATTTGCCTTACGTTAGGAATTTGGACTACGATTTTAGCGAACTCGAAAACCGAATCGATAATTTGCGAGTGAGTACCGAATGATGACGAAACATTTTTTTCAGTGTATTCAAATTGATATTTCCGTTGAATATATTCCAAAATACTATAAAAGTTTGATGAGAACGGGAATTTACTAGTAATTGAGATTAAATCCGGGAATTTAAAGGAGAATAATACTATTTTATCCATTTTTTTTAACATTCGTGTTTTAGTAAGATTTCAATTTTTATACACTTCAATTCACCACGTATATCATCAGTTTTGTGTAACGAATAGTTGCTTTAATAGTGACAGAGTATTAAAAAAAATTAAACCTGTTGTACAAGGTTTTAATTGAATTTTTTTTAAATATATTTAAATTATTATGGGAACCATAGAAAACAATCTACAGGGTGTCCCACGACGAGTTAAAACTATCTTTATATGGCAAAATACTTATAGTAAAATCATGAAAATTTCTACGTTTAGGTTTTCGGATACGATGTTTTTAACTAATATATTTTCAAATATGGTTCTGCCGGAAGTCGACTGTAACTTTATTATTTTGAACGGAACACCCTGTATATTAATACATTTTTGAAATTACTTAAAATTTTTGTATACTTTTGTCTAAAAACGATTTTCGAAAAATGCATATTTTTTGAGTTATTAATTTTTTTGTAAAAAAATTGACAGTTGCAGACCCTTATAAATGATTTTTTGACGAGTATATCCTTAAAGATATGAAAATGGTTTCTATTCGGTTGATTTTAGCAAGGTCAGACGTATTTGAATCTATGTTGAAAAATTTTAAATTTTATACAGGGTGTGTATAAAAAGTGTTCAAAGTTTAACTTCATAAATATCAAATTTCTTTATTTTTTCTATTTTAATGCATTCAGGGGTGAAAAATAAGACATTATTCAAGAAAGTTTTCCTATACCTAAACCTTACCGTTAACCATATATTAAATTAACTATATAAAGAAAAATACTTTTTATTTCTTAGTGTTTGAAGAAATAAAATTTAGCCCACACCTGCATCTCTAAAAATTCACAGAAAACATTTAATATCTGGATAACAGTAACATTTAGTAAAATATACATACATTTGTTTTATTTTTTACCCTGAATGTATTAAAATAGAAAAAACCGGGTGGTTTTATTTAAAAAAATGTTTATGAAGTTAAATTTTGAACTCTTTTTATACGCACCCTGTATAGAATAAAAAATTTTTCGACATAGATTCAAATACGTTTGACTTTGCTAAAAGAAACCGAATAGAAACCATTTTCATATTTTTAAGGGTATTCTCGTAAAAAAAAATAATTTATAAAGGTCTGTAACGATCAAATTTTTAACAAAAAAATTAATAACTCAAAAAGTATGTATTTTTAGAAAAAGTTTTTAAACAAAAGTATATTAAAATTTTACGTAGATTTCAAAAATGTAATATACAAGGTGTTTTATTTAAAATAACAAAGTTACAGTCGAAAACCCAAACGTAGAAATTTTCACGATTTTACTATAAGTATTTTGCCATATACAGATAGTTTTAACTCGTCGTGGGACATCCTGTATATCGACGAGTGGTAGAAATATTAAAATTACAACATCTGCTTTCTATCTATTTCTTACTTTCAACTCCCGAATGAATTAAATCATATCGTACCGTTTCCTTTCCTCTTTATCCCTAAATTTCAACTCTTTTCATAATTGAAAATCTATTTAACCGCGTCGTAGATAAATTATACTATACTACTCGTATATAATACATCAAAACTAGTTTTTTTACTATTTGAATGGAAATTTTTGGCTATGACAAATCTTGTTTTGAATATACGTGAATATACAGGTAATAATCCTAAAAATAAATGTCGTTTGGGGGGATATTATTCAACAACAACTATGATTCATAACATTAAATTTAAAAAGAATTAATTATATTTACTCGGTGCCCAAATTGTGTCGGAAAATTGGATCGTTCCCAATATGATATTGTTTAAAATCTATCGGAAGATCCAGGTGAGCGCAGAAAAATTTGTGGTAGTGCCAGAAACACTACAAGATAACTGTGATATTTAATTAGATTTCGAGTTTTAAAAATAACAGGTAAGATTTTCCATATTTATTGATCCTTTACATCGTTTCCTTATCGATTAATATAAATAGATTCACTTCCAGAAACATGCTTACGTATCTTAGGAACCCGATATCGGGATACGAATATTCGTTTTGGCCCGACGCGAAATTTTTTTATCATTACAAAATCTACCGACCCCTAACTTTCTATCAAGACTGGCCCATTACTGGTAGGGAGTGGTATCCGGAATATTGGCCCAGCTATCATTCATATTGGCATTATTTAAAGGATGTACCTAGCGAAAGGGCTTTTTCTACGGTTAGGGTAAGTAATTATATAATAATCAAATAACTTGAATAAAATATAAAAATGATCTCGTTTGATATAATCTTCATTCCAGGTAAATAACAATTTGTATTGGACAGATTCCATCCTTCCATAAAAATTAATCCATATATTTATATCTTAAATTTAGAATAAATATTTATTTATAATATTTTTGTCGTTTTATTTATTATTTTATCCTTTTTTTCATATTAAGTGCCAGGACCAAAACGGTGGATTTATAAATATGCTGATTAAGGGGACTTTCGAGCTTAATTTGTGACATTAAATACTCAAAACGTGCAGAATAATAGTCAAAAAGTAACAATATAATAATAGAAACAGGCAGTACCAATATCCGCATTTTTAGACACTTTTAAACGCTGAAATACGTCGAAACGTTAATCTTTTATCAAGAGAGACCTCATGGCAAGTCGAAAAAAATAACTATGTGATAATTCTATTTGGAAACTTGCCTAGTAGCATCAACTACATAATTTATTAATTTTAAACATTAGGACAAGCTTATATGTATGTTAACTTCGTATATTCGTATTTGTCAATATTAATTTTAATTTTTGGCAACAATTCTCTGACGTTTTCCAACAGAATTTATAATATTTGAGACAGAAACTTTTGTTTCAAACAATAATTAGAAGTGATTGTGTAAAGAACGATCCTTCGTAGAAAGTAAGTATACTAAAAGATAATTAATAACAGATTTAATATTTCGAAATTTCATTAAAACATTCATTGTTGAAATATAATGAAATTTGTTGTATCCTCCATGATTGAATTTCAATTTTATTTGAAGAATCTTTGGTAGTTATCCCATTCGTAGGACAATCTGTATATGTTTCAAAGTCTATTGAATTATTCATTGCATCGCTTTTATGCAACTGTTTTTAACATATTTTTGGATTTGTTAAACTACACTTTTCCATATTAATATCTCAACTATACAGTCTCTATTGACATCATCAAATATTTTATTATTAAATTCATCTGCGGCCCAAAAGATCGTTCCCTTATCTTACTGCTATAATGAAAAACCCAGTGTTTACAGCTGATCCACTCCTCTTAAAAAGTCTAGAATGTGGGATGGCTTTAATTCCCAGAGATCTTTGTCTTTTATTTCAAGCGCTTCCAAATGTAGTGCTTTGGAGTTC